>NC_089598.1:75342708-75424694 GCF_019320115.1 Miscanthus floridulus
GTGCATATATACCAACCATTATGTACTCGTATAACCCACAGCACGCGTATAAGAACTAAAGAAATGGGAAGTTCTAGCCATAATGAAATTGGCATGCTGCCTATATGTCACTGGCACTTGATCCAGGCCGGTCTAGGAAGAGGAGTAGCAGGGCCACACGTTTTGCTACTGCAACATATGCCAACAACCAACTAATGTTCATGCTACAATTGCTAACCGTTGAGAATCCGCTTTCCAACATGGATGCAACATCTACCGTCAGTACGTCCTTACGATTACAATTACAAGGGGATCATACACAGCAGATACAGTTACTCTCATTTGACCAACAATTCGTGGGAACTGCTAGCTGGCTTGCTAGGGCCTATTTATTATTAATTGATCATGCAACAACATGTGCCAAAAACTATACCAACAGTAAGGATGGTACACCTGGCACACAGCGACAGCTAGCGGTGCACTGATCCATGAGGAGAAAAGCAGCGGTACGTCGTACTCGTACCAGCGTGCACTCCGGTCTCTGTACTTGAACACAAGGACGTGCGTACGGGAACTCAGAACACGCGGTTCGCTACTAGCTAAACAGGCATGCGTTTCCCTTGTTTCGCTGCGAGCGGAGGTGGTTGCGTTGCGTGCGTCTCTAGACTGTCACTGTTGCCGCAAGTGATGTACAGTACGTAGTACGTACGCACCCTTGACGTACGTACAGCTACCGCTACCAGTACTGCACTACATGTGCATGTGCATGTGCAGACAACAGTAGTAAACTTTGCATACGTATTATGAGGAAAACATCGTCATATCCATCGAGTGTCGTCAGATGGTCGATCTGTTTTAGCCAATAATAATTAAATCGATCAATTATAGATTAAAAAAATATCAACATTTATGACAGTGGCAACCGTCGGGGTCCGACGACTTGACCGTAACCCCTTATAGCGATCAATTTTTGGCCAGCTAGGACCCCGCTAAAATTTTGGTGAGACCCCAGTGGCCTAGCAGCAGCAGCAGTCTGCAGTCCGGAGTCCATCTACTCAGCAGTCCGCAGCCCATCTACTCAAGGCCTTCCGATCCAGGCATCCAGTGTCAGGTGCGCACCCTTTCAGCTTTATATCTGACGCATCGTAAATCTCCTGCAGCCGGCGTCGCCCCTACCCGCGCTCAGCCGCCGCTTGTTCTCTGATCTCAAGTTCTCCGGATGTCCTACTTTCCCTGGCATCTAGACAAAGACAAGGTACCCCTCAAATACCCAATTATACAGTTTGCAATTAACAAGCAAGTCTAAATTTTGAGGTCTTAGGATTTTTTTCTAGCTATACAATACAAACCGAACTCAGATTCTCAGAAAGCATTAGTCAAGAACATTGTCTTTCATTCCGGCAAGATCCCAGATATCTATCTATCTAGTATTAAATGTGTCAATGTACGCATACCTGCTATTTGTTTTAGTTTTTTATTTTGTGACTAATTTAGTAATTTAATAGGCAATCAAAGCACTTTGGAAGGATTTCTTAAAAGGAAATTACCCCCAACCAGTGATAATGAGAATAATCATTGAGACACTTCAAGAATAAGAAGAGATGGCTGTGCTGTTTGGCTGGTATGTTTTATAGCTGATTTCGGATGATTCAATAGTGTTCTGTGAGAGAGAATAAGCTGAAGTACGGCTGATATGTTCAAGTGAACATTAGCGGAGTTGGCTAAGTCATATCCTAATGACTTCAACTCAACACAACTCAAGCATCTTCAACAAGAGCTTAATATTTACATCGACAATATGCGAGCTGATGAAAGATTTCCCAACTTGAACACTATTTCTAAGTGTCGGTGTTTCGAACAAACACCAACTAGTAAATTTATAATTGTTGCGCATTAGGTTCGGATGGTGTACTAAAGGACACAAGGTTTATACTAGTTCGGGCAAAACGTCCCTACGTCCAATCTGCTGCTGCTCGTGTTATTAGTACCAAAAAAGGTTCGTAGTAGGAGGTATCAATAGTCGAGAGAGGGACGGGTCTCAAATCTCTGATGGAAAGGTCGAAAGGACGCCAAGAGCTTGGTTGCTGCTTGACTGTGTCTTGTGTGTCAAAAACGATCGGTCCCTTTAGTGGGGTGCCCTGCCCTCCCTTTTATAGACCAAGGGGGGAGCAGGGGTTACAGATGGGAGAAAGAGGAAAAAACCAAAGGTAGAGAAAGTCCTTCGAGGGTGCCGGGTCTTCCTTTTCCCTTGAGCCCGCCCTGCTGACATGGCGGACCACGTCAGGGATAGCATGTTCCGCCAATCCTGATAGGGCCGGGCTCTGACTTCGTCTCAACGAGTGGTCATGTCCCATCCTCCCCCGACGGACGGTGCGGTGCGTCGGGGCGCCGAGCCATGACTGTACGGGGAGTAGATGGGAAAGTGACTATACGCCTGTCACTGTAGATGATGTGAGTTCTTTCTTGGATTGTAGCGGTTGTCGTATGTCTGTGTTAGTATCCACGCCCCAGGGCTAATGGCGGCGCCTACAACACTGTGGAACAAAAGTCGGCGCCCACAACACTATTCGAGCACTGTTAGGTCAGAATGGGCTTAATGCGCCCGTCCCATCGTATCCTGACGGTACCTTCCTGCAGGCGTGCAGGGCATGGTCCTCGGTACTGCGGTTTGACTCGAATGTCCTGTCATACCCTGTGCTTGTCATCGTGAAGGAGCAGGGTGCAATCATCGGGTGAGGCGGAGCTTGCCCTCAGCCATCGGGCGAGGCGGAGCCAGCCCTCAGTCGTCGGGCGGGGCGGAACCTGCCCTCGGATGTCGGGCGGGGTGGAACCAGCCCTCAGACGTCGGGCGATGCTGAGCCAGCCCTCAGCCGTCGAGCAAGGCGGAGCCTATCCTTAGACATCGGGCGAGGCGGAGCCAGCCCTTAGCCATCGGGCGAGGCGGAGTCTAGCCCTCGAGGGTCGGGCGAGGTGGAACCAATCTTCCATCGTTCGGGCAAGAAGCGTAGTAGCGTTCTTGTCTGACCGGAAGCATCAACGTTCGATGGTTATTAGTTCCACCTCATTGGGTACCCTGGTATTAGGTCGCCGATAGTAGCCCCCGAGCCCCAGGTGATTCGGACAGAATCGCCCGGGGTGATTTGACTTGCCAGAGGGTGCGCGTGAGCACATCCGACGGGTGTAGCCCTCGAGCCCCCGGGTGATTCGGGTAGAATCGCCTGGGGGTATTTTGATTCGCTAGAGGGTGCGCGCGAGCGCACCCATCGGGTGTATCCCTCGAGCCCCCAGGTGATTCGGATAGAATCACCTAGGGGGTAATTTCGGACCCTTCATGGGTAAGGCTGTGGGATTTGGTTTTTGTCAACTGGACAGTTTTAAGGGAACCCTAGTATCCCGTTCGCGGAGATTTCATCCAAGGTCAGCTTGGCTGGGACTCGATTGCGGATCGAGGCTCCCCTAATGCTCGTGTACCTGAGTTCTAGCCATTTGCGGGCCCATCCCTCGTTGGGACGGCCGCTGAAACTGTTGGGCCATCCCTCAAACTCTTGGGCCCATGTGGGCCTGAGAAATGCTTTTTGGCTCGTATCCCCTCAGTGGGAAAAGAGTCTCGGTCTACTTGGAAAGGCGAAATGTCCGACGCGATTTTGGTGGGAAAAGATAGGGATCGCGGGCGCATATCCCATGACATGATGCAGCGGTGTGTCATGGCAGGCTCGAAGACCTAGGCGGGTGGTTGCTCTTCTCGCATCCATCGCCCCTATAAAACCAAGGGGTTCGCCCCCAGGGTTCCATACTTTGCCTCCTCACCTTCGCATCGACAACCTCCATGAGCAAAAGGTGGAATGGGACTGCCTTACCGAGGAGGCCCGGTTGCGCGGAGATGTGGGCGCCCAGCTTGCTGCCGCCCAACAGCGGGAAGCCGAGGTGCGTCGGGACATGGAGGAGATTCATGGGATATTCCAGGACCTATCGGCGAGGGTGCAATAGGACAAGGAGGTGGCCACCCGGATCCAAAAGGAGCTGGATGAGTTGCTCCAAAAGGATGCCGAGGCCAGCCAGCAGGCTGTCGAACTCCTAGATGAGCTAGAGATGGAGTGGAATCTTAAGCTGAAAGCCGAGGACAGGTTTGCGGTGTTGCAGTAGAGGGCGAATAAGGATGCCGAGGTGATTGCTCGGCTGCATAGGGAGCGAGATGAGCTGCGCCAGACTATAGAAAGGCTCTGCTTAGAGCATGGCACGGTCCATGAGGAGCACGACTGGGCCATCCAAGAGCGTGATGAGGCACGTCAGGTGGTCGACTCCCTTCGGGCGGATCTTGGAGTCGCGGTGACCTGAAGGTTGGAGGCCGAGAGCATTTCTGTCGGGCTAGGCACGGAGCTCGCCGAGGTGCGGGGGACTCTCCAGGTTGAGAGTGACAAGCATGATCTTCTACGTGCCACCGTCGGGGTGGTCTTCGAGGACCTAGGGGTGGCGTAGCCAGAGGAAACCAGCTCACTTGTGGCTCGTGCCGCAGGTATCACGGCGCGGGTGGGCCAGCTTGAGGAGGATGCCTTTCACACCGGGATCACCCAAGCCTTTACTGTTGCCCGCTCTCATTACGATTAGGAAATCAACTTGGAGGTAATGAGCCACGGCTTCACGCCTGGCTATGAAAACTCTGAGCTGGATGAGATTGAGAAGGTGGTGACTCCCATTGCATGGAACCTGGCGAATAGGCGGAAAGACATGGTTCTCCCTTCGAGGAAGTAGTTAGTTGAATAAGTTTGACAAACATTTATCAGTAATATGTGGACAAGTGTCGGTACTTTTGTGTCTGAAAACAGATTCATAATTTCATTTTCCAATTTTGTTTCGTTCGTTTGAGCTTACTTTCTTCCCTTTTGCATTCGAAAAAAGGTTTATGCGATCTGATCCTTCCGTTCATTAAGACTATTGGGCTTGAGGTGTATAAGGCAAAATTTTGATTGTGCTGGTGAGCAAAATTACTATAGCCGTCTGGGTGTGGGCTTTTTGTAGTCTTACCAGGCGTGCTCATTTATCTGTTCCCCTGAACCTTGCCGTCAGTCTCAATGCGAGGAAAAGGTCTGATGCAATGATTGTTTCGAAAAAAGAAATGAGGTATTCGTTCTCTTGTATTTGCGTGTACCTCTTACTTAGGATTTTAGCAATCGTCCCATGACTGTGTGTTTGGTCACATTGCTGGCCTGGCCTTCCCCGAGCCCCAACGTGTGGTGGGGGTTCGGTCAAGGGTCGGCTTGTTTTGTGACTGTCGCCCTGTCCGCGGTTTCCACAACTGGAGGGGTTGAGGCGATGTCACTTGCCTCGACGGCTTGAGCAACATGCCTAATGAGCTCGCTAATGGGGATGTTCGAGCGGAATCCAGTCCCGTTGCTTTGCGACAGGGTCGGCTAAGCCCTTGGATGGCATTCCGTTGCTCCTTGACCTGCCTTCCAATAGATTCACCCTCAATGGAGATTCTATGGGGCTTGGCTAAAGGCTGGATTGAACTAGAAGGTTGAGATGACCCTATCCGCCTCAATGCGGGTTGGGCAAAGGCCGCTGAGGCTCATCTGTGTTTTCACCCCTGGCTCTTGTTTGACGCGAGGAAGCCTTGGACCCTTCGCGGGTCAGCCTTCGGACCTCGGTCAATTGATCTTGGATCGAGCAGCTCGAGCCCCTGAGCCCCTCGGGGTCTGATAGGGCTCGGCTGTGTTTCACGCGTCACCCCGTCCTCGGTTTTCATGACCGGAGGGGTTGAGTTGATGATACTTGCCTCGATGGCTCAAGTGTCGCGCTCAATGAGCTCGCTAATGGGTATGTTTGTGTGAAATCCAGGTCCATCATTCGCTGATGGGGTTGGTAGAGCCCTCATGTGGCATTCCACTACTTCTTAACCCACCTCTCGGCAGATGCCCAAGCCATTCGATAGGCTCAGGTGTCCTGTTGGCCTCTCCATGATGGACATTATGTGGGTTTGGCTCGAGGTTAGAATCAAACGAGAAAGGTTGAGATGTCCCTGTCCACTTTCGAGCAGGGTCAGGCAAGGCCGCTAGGGCTCATCTCGATTTTTTCTCCACTGGCTTTGTTTGACGCGAGGCGGCCTCAAGCCCTTCGTTGGTCGGCCTTCGAACCTCGGTCATTTGCCGCTCATATCGAATAAGGCGACTGCCGCTTCGCGATGCGACACGAAGCATTGAGATGCAGTGATTGCATATGCAACGTTTTGGATGTATGGGATTTAATGTATGATTTAATTGAAATGAAAGCGGGTATCGGTAATGTTACCTTGGTGGCATGAGTGATGAGAAGCTCTTACCTGACATGCTCGTGCGGGGTTTGAGTCCGACGTTCACGATGGGGCCGGTGTGACCTGCACGAGCACTGCATTTTTTCGTTTCCATCTCTCGGTGGCGATTTGAGCCATTTGATTGACTTTAAGCGACCTGATAGCTTCTCCTTGAAGGAGATTCTGCAGGCGGGCCCCTCCTAACCCTTCTCAAGAAGGTGGATGCAGAAGCTTGGGGTACGGGGAACTGTGAATTCGATTATGCTGGTGAACAAAAACACCGTAGCCATCAGGGCGTAAGGTCTAGCGGTTCATCTAGTTTTACTCAAAGCTTTACACCCGCATCTCGTGTCTCTAGTTTTTAAACATAAGGAGGGGTCAGGCGATGAGGATGTCTAAACAAGTAGACACTCTCGGTAGCCCCCAAGCGATGTTCGTGCCCCTGCCATTGCTGGTTGATGGGGTCGGAAGCTCGGTAATGAAATTAGCACGCAAAGTATGTAAACAGAGGTGCTTATCTTTCAATGGTCATTCGTTCGTTGTTTTACCTAGGTCGTCCGATCGACCCGTTAGGCCCCCTAGATGGGGGTTCTATCGTCGGGTCATTCCATGGTCCTGCCTGGGGAAGCGGGGAGTCACCTACATGCGGGTGCACCCTGATTCTCATGCCTAGTGCGTGGTAGTGGTGGGCCATGCCCAGGCAACATCCTATTTGACCAGGTGATGTCTCATCAACCAGAGCGCGTCCCGTCGGTCCAGGCGCGTCCCCTCGGATTCCCGTCAGTATCAATTTCCCCTCTGCATTGAATAGGGGAAGGAAGAGAGTTTTTCGTCCCAACCTTTCGCCTTTCCGCAGCTGCTACGCTTCTTCCTTAAATAAGGAGGGGGAGGGAAGTTCTAGTCCCATTCCTTCGCCTGCTTCTGAGCCGCTACCTCTCCTCCTTCCTTTTCACCGAATGCATTCGTGCGTCGTAGCGGTTCCTAAGTGAGAGAGGGTAATGCTAGGGAGAGAAAAACTCATAGATCCACTCGTGAATCCAGAGCATGATGTCGAGCTGGAGGTCCTCCAACGTAGATGAGACAGTGCTGGTCCCCTTCATTGAGATGGGACCACTTCCACCAAAGAAGGAGGTACACTAGAGGGTGCTGAGCATCGTCGGTTTTGCCGTCGTTCGTGGCGGCCTTTCTTCGGTGGGAAACGCCCCTCGTCCAGACACCGTTGTGAGGGTTGGGGCTAATGACGATGGCATAGTCCTTGGGCGCCCCGGTGAGGACACCATGGTCGCCGATGTGGTGCTCGACGTTGTAGATGATGGTGCCCTTGAGGATCTCGTGGAGTGGTAGGACGTTTCCGATGGAGAGCGTGGCGCAGCGACCGTAGTTGTGCTCATAGTAGAACTAATCTGAAACTATAATCGAATAAGTTTGTGGGGGAGCCCCTGAGTGAATAATCTTCTGTATTTATGAATACATCAGTCCTTTTCATGATGAAATTACTTTGTAAGTAATGAATTTGTGCAAACAATAAACAAATTCTTATATTTTGTTATGACAAACAACTTTTCAGCTCTACTCCCTCTTTTTGGCAAAGAGGTCCGGTGCTTTCCGACCCTTCCCATAGTTAAGGTCGCAAAAAACTCAGAGTGCGGGTGAGCCAATCCTGATCATGCTGGTGAGCAAGGAGGCCATAGCCACTGGGGCGTAGGTTTCCCACAGTCCTACCAGTTATACTCAGATTTTGTTCCCGAAATCCTAGTCCTTAGGACTTGTCATGAGAAAAAAAGGGGGAAACTCAGAGAATGTTTGCAAAGATAACACAGAGAGTGTTTGTGAGATAAACGTACTTATATTAGCCCTCGAGTGAGGTCCGACCCCTCTCACTTTGCAGGGGTCGGATGTCACTAAAGATCGGGGTTTTTTGAAGACAAGAACTGATAAGAAAAAGTATTCGTTTCTTCAAGGGTAAAAATGGTGTAGCTGCTCAATGTTCTAGACGTTGGTGAAGACCTCGCCATCGATGGTTTTCAACTTATAGGCGTCTGGCTAGAGTACTTCCGCGATGATGTATGGCCCTTCCTAGGGCGGGGAGCGCTTGTGACAGTCCTTGTTGCTTTGCACGAGGCGGAGAACCAGGTCCCTGACATTGAAGGCTCAGTCCCGCACCCATCGATTGTGGTACCGTCATAGCGCCAGCTGGTACTTGGCCAAATGGAGGAGGGCGATGTCGTGAGCTTCGTCTAGCTGGTCCATGGCGTCTTGGTGGGATGCCTTGGCTCCCTATTCATCGTATGCTCTAATTCTTGGCACTCCAAGGATGGCCTCAGAACCATAGACCATGAAGAAAGGCGTGTAGCCGGTGGCCCGGTTGGGAGTTGTCCTCAGGCTCTAGAGCACCGCAGGGAGCTCGGTGACCTAGCGTGCACCGAACTTGTTCCACCAGTTGAAGATCCTAGGCTTGAGGCCCTGTAGGAGCATGCTGTTTGCGTGCTCGACCTGCCCGTTTGTTCGGGGGTGTGCGATGGCAGCCCAATCAACCCAAATGTGTTGTTCATCGTAGAATCAAATGAATTTCTTACCGGTGAACTGTGTGTCGTTGTCCATGATGATAGAGTTCGGTACTCCAAAGCGGTGGATGATGTCGAGGAAGAATAGCATAGCCTACTCGGACTTGATTACGGAGATTGGCCGAGCTTTGATCTATTTTGTGAACTTGTCTATGGTGATAAGTAAGTGGGTGTGGCCCTCGGGCACCTTCTTGAGAGGCCCAACCAGATTGAGCCCCTAGACCTCGAAGGGCCATGTGATAGGGATCATCTGGAGTGCCTGGGCCAGGACGTGAGTTTGCCGAGCGTAGTACTAGCACCCTTCATAGGTGCGTACGATCTGCTCAACATTGGCTACTGCAGCGGGCCAGTAGAAGTCCTATCGGAATGTGTTCCCAACCAAGGTTCTAGGCGTGGCATGGTGACCATAGACCCCACCATGGATATCACTCAGCAGAAGCCTCCCCTATTCAATGGGGATACAAAGTTATAGGTTCCCTGTGTGGCTCCATTTGTAGAGTTCACCCTCTACAAGAACGAAGGACTTTGCGCAATGTGCGAGCCATCGAGCTTTTGTCTTGTCCATCGGTAGCATGTCATGGAGGAGGTAGTCAAGGTAGAGTATTCTCCAGTCATCTAGAGTGTTGGGCTCTGTTGCTGGATCCTCTTCAAGCTCCAAGACCTTAGGGCCGGAGGGAGCCATTGGTTGGTCAGCCCCTGGGGTTAGATCAGATGGGCCATCATTGGCCCGTTCCGACCCTTCGTAGCGTACCGAGGGCATATGTTGGTCACTGGCGAAGACACCCATTGGCACCAGCTCTCGATCGGACACCACTTTTGCAAGTGCGTTGGTTGCCTCGTTGAGGCTCCTTGAGATGTGATTGAGTTTGAGGCCGTTGAATTTGTCCTCCAATCATCGGACCTCTTGGCAGTACGCAGCCATCTTGGCATCGTGGCAACTCGACTCCATCATGACTTGGTTGACGACCAGCTAGGAGTCGCCCCGGATGTTGAGGTGTTGGATGTCCAACTCGATGGCGATTCGTAGGTCGTTGATGAGCGCTTCATACTCAGCCACATTATTTGATGAGGGAAATGGAGATGAACCATGTACCTCATGTGGACCCCGAGGGGTGATACGAAGACCAGCCTTGCGCGGGCGCCCTTCTTCATCACTGATCCATTGAAGTACATCATCTAGTATGCTTGATCGACGATGGCCGGTGGTGTCTGGACCTTGATCCATTCCGTGATGAAGTCCGCCAACACTTGGGGCTTGATCGCCGTTCGGGAGGCATATGTGATGCCTTGATCCATCAACTCGAGTGCCCACTTTGCGGTTCTTCCCATGGCGTCCTGGCTCTGGACAACCTCGTCGAGGGGGAACAATGTCACAATTGTCATGGTGTGTGATTCGAAGTAGTGGCGTAGCTTCCTCTTGGTGATGAGGACGACATACATGAGCTTTTGGATTTGGGAGTAGCGGGTCTGGGAGTCAGATAGTACCTCACTAATGAAGTACATAGGGCGCTGCACCTTGAGGGCGTGCCCTTCTTCCTCTCACTCTACTACCAGGGCAGCGCTAACCACTTGCGTGGTGGCCGCTATGTATAGCAGGAGTGATTCTTCATCGCTCGGAGGAACTAGGATCGGGGGCCTGGTCAGAAGCAGTTTGACCATGTCAAGTGCCTCCTAGGCCTCGGACGTCCACTCGAAGCGGTTAGCTTTTTTCAAGAGTCGATAAAGGGGGAGACCTCATTCGTCGAGGCACGAGATGAAACGGCTGAGGGCGGCGAGGCACCCTATGATTTGCTGAACCCCCTTTATGTTCTGAATCAGGCCCATCCTTGTGATGGCTGAAATCTTCTCTGGGTTGGCTTTGATGCCACGCTCGGAGACAATGAAGCCGAGTATCATGCCCCTCAGGACCCCGAAAAGACACTTTTTAGGATTGAGTTTGACACCATTCGCCCAAAGTTTTGCAAAGGTTTGCTCAAGATCAGCAATGAGGTGGTCAACCCGTTTGGACTTAACTACGATGTCATCAACATAGGCCTCAACGGTTCGCCCGATGAGGTCCCCGAAGCATCTGAGCATACAGCGCTGGTACGTAGCCCCAGTGTTCTTCAGTCTAAATGGCATTGAAACATAGTAGAATGATCCGAAGGGGGTGATGAAAGACGTTGCGAGCTAGTTGGACTCTTTCATCACGATTTTATGGTAGCTGGAGTACGCATCAAGGAAGTAGAGGGTTTCGCACCCCGAGGTAGAGTCGACTATTTGGTCTATGCGCGGCAAAGGAAATAGATCCTTTGGGCATGCTTTGTTGAGGCCCATATAGTCAACACACATCCTCCATTTCCTGCTCTTCTTTCGTATAAGAACAGGGTTAGCTAACCACTCTAGGTGGTGTACTTCCCTGATGAATCCAATGGCCGATAGTTTTGCTATCTCTTCACGGATGGCCCTATGCTTTTCCTCATCGAAGTGACATAAGCATTGCTTCACTGGCTTGGAGCCTAGAAGGATTTTCAAGGTATGCTTGGCGACCTTCCTCGGAATGCCTGGCATATCTAAGGGTTTCCACACAAAGATGTCTTTGTTGCCACGAAGGAAGTCAATGAGCACGCTTTCCTACTCAGAGGAAAGTTTGGTACTGATACATACTATTTTACCCTCGGAGCTGCTCGGATCTATGAGGACCCCCTTGGTGCCCTCTACCGATTCGAACGACCCAGTCGATTTCTTCGCGTCGGGCGCTTCTTCGACGACCTCCTCCCTGAGGGCGGCGAGCTCCCTGGAGGCGACGATTGCCGTGGCATGGCCACAACACTCGACCTCGCACTCATAGGCGCGCTAGAAGGAGGTGCCGATGGTGATGACCCCGTGAGGGCCCGGCATCTTCAGCTTGAGGTATGTATAGTTGGAGATGGCCATGAACTTCACATAGCATGGTTGTCCTAGGATCATGTGGAAGGTTCTGGGGAACCCAACCACCTCAAAGGTGAGGGTCTCAGTCTAGTAATTGCACTGGTCCCCAAAGGTAATGGGTAGATCGATCTACCCAAGTGGCATGGCCTGCTTCCTAGGCACAACTCTGTAAAAGGGCACTCGGGTTGGGCAGAGGTGCATTCGATCGACGCCCATCACGTCGAGCATCTTGGCGTACATGATGTTGAGGCCACTGCCTCCGTCCATCAGTACTTTGGTGAGTCGCTTTGGGCCAACGATTGGGTCGACCACAAGCGGATATCTTCTCGGGTGTGGGACAGTATCCGGATGGTCAGTCCGATTGAAGGTTATGATGGACTCCGACCATCGGAGGAAGGGAGGTGTGGCCGGTTGGGCCATGTAGACTTGGCAGCATGCGACCTTCTGACATCGTTTGGAGTCGTAGGCCGCTGATCCTCTAAAGATCATGAGGCAGCCATCCGACGTTGGAAAGCCATCGTCCTTCTCCTCGGTGTTGTCCGTAGTGGGGGCAGGTTCCTTCCCCTGCTCCTCTTTGTTGGAGCCTCCGGACAAGAACTGTCGCATGAGGCTGTAGTCCTTGAGCAGATCTTTAACTAGAAAGGCATGGTTCGAGCATGGCCCCTCGAGCATTTATTTGAAGTGGTTCGGAGTGCCCTCCATGGGCTTCCGACCACCCTTGTGGTCAACAGTGGCCACGAGCGAGTCCCCGTGCCATTGCTTCTTATTCTTCCTTTTGGTGGAATGACTGGAGGTGCCTTTGTCGGCACCCTCATCCCACCTTGCCTTGCCCTCGAGGCAATCGAAGATCGCTCCGACCGCCTCTTCTCCTAAGGCATGGCTAGTGATGATGTCTAGGAGTTCCTTAGTGGTTCGTAGGCCCTTGCATCCTAGCTTATGAATCAAGGACTCGTAGGTCATCCTAGATAGGAAGGCTCCTATTACGTCGGCGTCGGTGACATTTGGGAGCTCATTGCACTGCTAGAAGAAGCGTCGGATGTACCCGCGGAGGGTGTCACCGGCCTTCTAGTTGCAGTTCTTGAGGTCCCATGGGTTTCTAGGGTGCTTGTACATGCCCTGGAGGTTTCCCACAAAGATCTCCTTCAGATCCGCCCAACTCTAGATTGCGTTGGATGGCATGTGTTCCAACCATGCTCGGGCCAAATCGGCCAAGAACAGTGGAAGGTTGTGGATAATGAAGTCATCATTATACGCACCTTCGGCTTGATAGGCAAGCCGATAGTCTTCAAGCCAAAGTGTGGGGTTTGTCTCCCCAGAGTATTTAGGGATATTGGTAGGTGGTCGATACCTTGGCGGGAATGCAGCATTGAGGATGTGCCGACTGAAGGCCTGAGGCCCTAGCAGGCTAGGGCTCAGGCTCTGGTCCTCGCCACTATCATAGTGTCCGCTGCGTCGAGGATGATAGCCACGGCAGGCTCCTTCCCTTGGGTCATTGTAGGCATGTCTGCGGGCATCAATGGTGTTGTGTGCCTCACGGTTGTGGCCAAGATGTTGATGTACCAGGATCGCAGCGCACTGCCTGCCACCTTGTGGTGCTTGATGGACTGATGCATCCCTGGTGGGCTGCACTAAGGGCGTACGCTGGCTAGTGTCGAGCTCACGTCACCGAGACAACGAGCTCTCCGCCTGCTACCCTGCTGCATGCTCAAGTAGCGTGCGAATTTCGTGGTGGGCCCAACAATCCTCGGGCGTTGTGGCCTTTGGAAGGCCATGGAGCAAAGCCATTGCGGCGGCGATGTTCTAGCTTGCCCGAGCGAAGTGAGGAAGGGTTTCATCATCGGTGATGATCCTTCGGTTTATGTCACAGGCCATGGCGCATGCGCGCCCACCGTCTCCACGGCGCTCAATCTCTCGATTGACCTCCATGTACTCCTGAACAAGCTATTGTCTGGCATCGTCTATCTCCCGCTTTCAGGCTCTTAGCTGCTCCACCCCTACGTGAGGTGGAGCTGCTATCCCCCCTTTGGTTCCATCACCAAGGTTGCTCGTTGGGGTAGCCTCATCCGTGAAGATGCTTTCGACGTGTCCCTCGAGGGTACCCGCCATGAAACATTCCTGAAAGGGGTGATGGCTTCTCCTGCTGGAGTCAGAGCCAGAGTCCAACCCCAGCCCCTCCATGAGGAGGTCATGGAGGGATTACGTGACGCTTTCGATCATCCCTACAAACTTGTTGTTCGCGGGGGACGGGATTGTGCGTTGTGCCACAAGGTGGCTAATGGTCGCTACGACGTTGTGGAGACCAAACGGAAGCGCCATCGGGGTGCTCCGTGCGGAGTATTCTGGAGAGAGGGTGAGGTGGCGCAGGTCCTCCCTAGATGGTTGGGGTCCAAGGGAGACACCGGGCTGGCGCTCAAGCCTCCCGTGGTTGAAGCCGATCGAGGGGAGAGATTGGATGGCGATGTGGGTCAACGCCAACTCTCCTTGCATCGTCACGATGAAGTCCATGTCACCGAAACGCACATGTGTGCCCGGGACCTAGATGATTATGTGGCTAGCCATCCGAGGCTTGGTTTTAAATGCGCAAAGGCACCTACCTGGCGCGTCAATTGTCGGTGTTTTGAACAAATACTAACTAGTAAATTTATAATTATTTCATGTTAGGCTCGGATGGTGTACTAAAGGACACAAGGTTTATACTGGTTCGGGCAAAATGTCCCTACGTCCAGTCTACTGCTGCTCATGTTATTTGTACCGAAAAAGGTTCGTAGTAGGGGGTACAAACAGTCGAGAGAGGGACGGGTCCCAAGTCTCTAATGGAAAGGTCGAAAGGACCCCAAGAGCTCGGTTGCTGCTTGACTGTGTCTTGTGTGTCAAAACTATCGGTCCCTTTAGTGGGGTGCCCTGCCCTCCCTTTTATAGACCAAGGGGGAAGCAAGGGTTATAGATGGGAAAAAGAGGAAAAAACCAAAGGTAGAGAAAGTCCTTCGAGGGTGCCGGGTCTTCCTTTTTCCTTGAGCCTGCCCTGCTGACATGGTGGACCATGCCACGGATAGCATGTTTCGCCGATCCTAATAGGGCTAGGCTCTGACTTCGTCTCAGTGAGTGGTCATGTCCCATCCTCCCCTGGCGGACGGTGCGGTGAGTCAGGGCGTCGAGCCATGACTCTACGGGGAGTAGACGGGGAAGTGACTATACGCCTATCACTGTAGATGATGTGAGTTCTTCTTTGGATTGTAGCGGTTGTCATATGCCTGTGTTAGTATCCACACTCGAGGGCTGATGATGGCGCCTACAACACTGTGGGACAAAAGTCGACGCCTACAACACTATTTGAGCACTGTTAGGTTAGAAAGGGCTTAAAGCACCCGACCCATTATATCCTGATGGTACCTTCCTGCAGGCGTGTAGGGCATGGTCCTCGGTACTATGGTTTGACTCGAATGTCCTGTCGTACCTTGTGCTTGTCATCATCAAGGAGCGGGGTGCAATCGTCAGGTGAGGCGGAGCCTGCCCTCAGCCGTCGGGCGAGGCAAAGCCAGCCCTCAATCATCGAGCGGGGCGGAACCTACCCTTGGACGTCGAGCAGGGCGGAACCAGCCCTCAAACGTTGGGCGAGGCGGAGCCAGCTCTCAGCCGTCGGGCAGGACGGAGCCTGTCCTTAGACATCAGGCGAGGCGGAGCCCGCCCTCAGACATCGGGCGAGGTGGAGCCAGCCCTTAGCCATCGGGCGAGGCGGAGTCTAGCCCTCGGGGGTCGGGCGAGGCGGAACCAATCTTTCATCGTTCGGGCAAGAAGCGTAGTAGCGTTCTTGTCTGACCGAAAGTGTCAATGTTTCGATGGTTATTAGTTCCACCTCATTAGGTACCCTGGTATTAGGTCCCCAACACTAAGCTTGCTAGGTTGATGGTGGGTACAAAAAAACATTTGGCTTTTCTTTTGGTTTATCAGCTTCTCAAGCTAGTACTAGTTCTTCCTATCGCCACTACATCGGTGGAGAGGTGCTTTTCAGCAATGAAAATTGTGAAGACAATACAGAGAAATCATATTGGAGATGGATTTATGAATGATTGTATCATATGCTTCGTGGAACTAGAATTTCTATCCACAATTCCAATCGAAGATGTGATAGTTCGCTTTCATAAGATGAAGGATCGTAGTCGTAGAGGCAAACTGTAAGAGGTAACTACTCTTGCGAAACCATATTTTGTCACAGTATGCATTGTTATTTTGTCAATTTGATGTTATGCATGGTATTATATTATCGGATTCTATAAATTAGGACTTAGTACTATAAGTACCGACCCCGGTAGCCATTTATCCTGGCTTCGCCCCTGATTTATGATATCAAATAAATATCATTAGATTAATTACGAAATGTATTCTCATAATAAATTATTCTGGAACCGTAAATATGAATAGTATTTACTAGAAATTTGGTCAAACATGAACTACTTCTGCTAGCATGCCACACTTAGTTGCATTCTTTTTTGGACGGAGAGAGTACTCGTTAGTCTCTTGCTAGGGATGGATCTGGATGTTAAAAGATTTTATATCCGTATTTGTTTTATTGTTTTAGGGTAATGCTAAATGACACTCTCAACACTCAATTCCTCTCCATCTCCGTTCTCTCCCCTCTTCTTCCCAAACTCTGGCGGGCTTAGAAGAGGTTCGGAGGAGATAGGCTAGCTAGGCAGTGGAGATAACAGGAGGGCGGCGTTAGGGTTCCAGCAGTGGTGGAGGTGGCCGGGCCGGGCTAGGTCAGGATGGGGGCGTGCGCCCATGGCCATGATGACGGCAAGGGGGAGGGAGAGAAGGAGCCATGGCTGGCGATGAACTTGGTCGGGATGCGACGGATGGAGCTCTGGAGCGCACCACCGTGGGTTGAGGCGGAGCACAGCTCACTCGGGCACATCGGCTGTAGAAGGCAACCACAGCTCTCTACGTGGGAAGCAGAGGAACCGCTCAGCGGCGGCAAACAACAGCCTGCATGCCTTGGGGCCATCAACAACACCGGCGGCAAGGGTGGGTGGTGGTGGAAAAAGAGCTGATAGGATAAGGCTAGAGAGAACTAATAAGATGGGCCTGAGTGTAAGGACCAGAATGAGCAGAGGCGTACCTAAAAATTCTTAAACCCAGACTTGAAACAACGAATTAGTACCTATCTGAAGTTCTGACAGTTTGGAGCAGAACTTCCGGTGGTCACTTGAAGTTCTGACGCAAACTAACCAGAAGTTCCGACGACTAGGCGTAGAGTGAAAATAGAGGTCAAGTGAACTTCAAAATTGAACCTGCTTTTTACCCCAGTTCCTAGTAGATAGATCAAGATGATGAACCACTTCCTTGCCCTTGGGACACCTCCAAATCGTAGATCGAGCTCAAACCCTAAGAAAGAGATGGAGGGAGAAAGGGACAACAAGAACAAGTAATACGAAGCAATCACAACAACAACAAGCACGTGGGACATAAGAATTTATTCTAAGGTTCAGTCGCCCCACTAAGGAGCACCTACGTCCATGTTGTCGAGATGACCACTAAGGTCGAAGTCTCTTCCACCTCCTTGCCTCTCTAAAGCAACCACACAGGCCAGCTCAAATTCTTCACTAGAAAATCAAGAGTAATACAAACTTCCTAAAGTTCTCCCACATATCAAGAGCCCTTGGACGATGCCTAGCCGGCTAGAGTAACAAAGCAAATCCAACCGGCTTAACGAAGAAAAATCAAGTACTCAAGCTTGCTTTTGATGATTCTCACAGAAGGGCCCTTCTCTCAACTCAAATCCTTGTAAGAATTGAAGCTAGAAGCAAAGGGAGAGAATAGAGGGGCTTTTTGAGCTCAGAGACGATTTTGGCTGAAGGATGGTCGAATAGAATAAGTGGGCAATTGTCACAAGAGAAGGGGATAAGTATATATAGGTCTAGCTCAAAGTTGACCGTTTTTGTGCCTGTCGAACTTTCGCAGATCTGCTTCGAAACTTTCGATAGCTAGGGGTTCGCATGAAAATAGTACGAACAGGGCCTACAGGCCGTGCAAACAAGACACATCGGAACTTTCGACGGTCGGAAGTTATGACCAACTTCCAACAGCCTTGGCACTAGGTAAACTAAGGGATCTTCGGAAGTTTCTATTACCTTCAAAACTTCCGGTCACCGAAACTTTCTATGTCCTTCGAACTTCTAGTCACCGAAACTTCCGAATTCTATCGGAACTTCCGGTGGGTAAACCTCTACAAACCAAACTAAAGTTCCTGTGTAGTGATAGAGTGTCTCTCAATGACTTTTAGTTACGTGCTTGAACACTCTATCTTTTTCAGACCATTCATTATTGCATCTCTCTTTATAGTGTGGCAAAACCTAAACTCAAACTCAAAGATAAAAATGGATTTTAGCCACATGAGTTTGGTCGCCTTTGATCTTTCAAAAAATTAAGGGGTGCCACTTCTCTTTTAAGCCATCCTTTAATTCTTTCAAGGGACTAAATGCTGTAATATCACTAGATGATCACATTAGCCTCTAATTTAGATGTCATTAATCCACCAAAACCAACAACGGGAAAAATGCACTTACACTAAACAAGGATGGAGGCATCCGAGCAGTGGGTCCGCTGGAGTGTCCGATGCGTCTGAACGCATGGATACAAGCATTACCATTTATATAATGATGCAGACCTACTCATTAGCCAATTCTCTTGACCACATATTGAATTGGAATTTCTAAATATCAACTGAGTGTTTTTTACCTTTTTCATTTGCTTTTCTACGGTTGTGATTGTAGATTCGTGCGGGTGGCAGGCAGGTAGGGTAACAATAAGAGGAGACCAAAGATGGCAAAAATATTTATGTAGAAAGTTCATGCATGTTCACAGCACATATATCTAACCTTAGTTATACTGTTGATGCCATTAGTTTGATAGTCTGAAATTAAACTTTTAAGTTCAATTGTCTAAATTATCAGAGGGCCTGTTTGAGCACTAAGGTAACAACTAGCAGCTAAAAATACTGTGAAAAAGCTAAGTGTAGCGTTACAGTGAACTAAACATAGCTCGGGCAGTTATGTTCGTTGTGGTTGAACATATCTACTCGGATTTAATTTTTTGTTTTAACATGAGTGCTTGTATGTGACGTGTCCATCTACAGTGAGATGCCTACGGATAATTTTGTTAATCTTGATTTCTACCAGCTCAGTTTTTTTTAGTTGCTTATAGTATAGGATAGGTTGTGTGTCTATGCGTGCAAGTTCACAGTTCTATGATTAGAAAGTTTTGCAATACGGATATGTTAACTTTCGGATGTCTGGACGGACGCTGGGCGCCCGCGGATGCAGTCCGTTTCCGCGCCCTTGTTTCGCGCATCCACGCGGGAGTCCGCGCTGCCCGGACGTCGTCTGCCCGTGTTTGAGTTTTGCACGCCCACGCGGGGGTGCCGCGCCGCCGGGACATCGCCCACGCCGCATGCCTGCGTGGGACGGCTTGCGCCTCCTCCCGCTTTCACACGCGTATCCCATGTGCAGCACCCGATCTATTTTTGAAATATCCAGATGCAATAGTTATAACATACGAAATAAGACAGATGAAACATATGAAACATGCGTCTGAAACACTTTCAAAAACACCTGAGAACACTTCAAAACCATTACAAATATACGCAACATACAGATAAAACACCTGCAACATATGTGTGAAACATATGTAACGTCCAGAAAAACACTTAATATACGTCTGAAACAGATGAAACATTGGTAACAGACGCTTGCAACATACCTGTGAAATACTTGCAACATATGCAACATGTGCAACATCTTGATCTACTTTTGTAACAATCAGATAAAAACACTTGCAACATCCAGATGAAACATCTGAAACACTTGTACCATACACTTGCAGCACAATGTCACCTTTTTGTTGGATGAATGCATGCTCGTCGTTGTGGAGCTCGATGCCGGCATGGAGGTCGGCGGTGGCGCATGGAGCTCGCTGGTGCAGCAGCGGCGTGGCCCTCACTACCAAAAACCTGAAATTTGTCGAGTGTTTTTATGTTTGCCGAGTGCATTCCCTCGGGCACTCGGCAAACAAATTCTTTACCGAGTGTTACCCTAAAAACACTCGGCAAAAAAACACTCGGCAAAGCGGGGGTTTGCCGAGTGTCAAACAAAAAACACTCGGCAAATAGGGGTTTACCGAGTGTCAAAAAAAGACTCGGCAAAAAGAAAGGTTTGCCAAGTGTCCAAAACGAACACTCGGCAAAGTAAAAATTGAATAAAAAAACCCGCCGGCCCTAAACACGCAGACAGTCATTTCGCCCATCACTCCTCTCTGTCTCCTTCCCTCTTGCAGTCTCGCCCGTGGCCCGCCCCTCCCTCTCTGTCTCCTTCCTCCCGTCTCCTTCCTCCCACTCCCCCACAGGCTGCGGCGGCAGGGCTCCTTCCTTCTCCCTCTCCTCTTCATCTCCCCCACAAGTGGCGGCCCCTCTCTCCTCTTCATCTCCCCCATAGGAGGCGGCGGCCCTCCCTCTCCCTCTCCCCTGCAGGCGACGGTGCTCTCCCTCTCCCCGAGCGCGAATCTGGCCTTCCCCCACCACCGGTGAGCCGGAGCACCTCCACAACTGGCGGATCCGGTGCCCCCCCCCCCTTCTTCCCCGCCACTGAGCATGGACCGGGTCACGACGGCCCCTCGGCGGCGGATCCGGTCGCTGCGGGGGCAGATCGGGCTACCGCGGTGGCAGATCCAGTCGCGTCGAGGGCGGATTGGGTCGCGGTGGCGGTGGATCAAGACGCGGCTGGGGCGGATCGAGGCGCGGCGGATCTACCCCGTCCACCTCTGGCGATGGCGGAGGGAGGAGTGGCGGATTCGGTGGTGGATCGAGCAACCCCAAATGCGGCGACCCACAGGGCAGGACCTTCTTCCCCGACGGCACCGGCGTGGTGGTGGTCCTTGGTGCTGGCGGCTGCGGGCTTAGTGGCATGGCGGCGGGAGGCAATGGTGGCAGCGGCTAGCTTGTTTTTTTTTTATTTTTTTCGAAAAAAAGTTTGTCGAGTGTTTTTTGGGTACTCGGCAACGTCTTTGCCGAGTGCGCGATAAAAAACACTCGGCAAGCTAGCGTTTGCCGTTAAAACGTTTACCCGAGTGTTTTTGGGGCTTCGCCGAGTGCCCCTAGCACTCGGCAAAGCTCCTATATCCGGTAGTGCCTCCTGCGACTCTCTAATGCCTACTCGCGGCCCAGGCTCGCGCCCGTCGGCGTGGCCCTGTTGTTGCTACTCCAGCGTAGCTGCTGCTCGTAGCCGTCTAGCACCGTCGGCTCGCAGGGGATGGGGCGCGGCGCGGCCGATGATAGGATACGGCGTGGTGGAGGGAAGGGCACGACACGACGGGCGCATTAGCAGAGTGGGGATTTTTTTTAAGATGCCGGTCCGCTGCTGAGGAATGGGAGCCACGTCGGGACGGAGGCTGGTGGCTGAGCGTTCCTGTTTGCGATATGAACCGACAAACAGTGAAGATTTATAAGATATACAAAATGCTGCTAGTAGAACGGTAGAATACCACAGGCCTGTTGGGCTACAGAAAAAGAAGGGAAACAAGATTGATGTTTTTGTGCGTGTTGGGCTCTATTCGGGCCTCAACCCCACGTGGTAGGCCTCCTGGGCTGACACAGACCTCGTCCCAGGCGGCAAATTTCAGGGCAGGAGCATCATCCCACGCTGGAGTTCAAAATTTCTATTCGTAGGCACTCACAAATAGCCCCTTTGGACTTGCGGATTTTTTTTTCTGTTTTCTGCAATTTTCTTGTGAAAATAAAATGATTTTTGTGAAATTCCTGTGTTCCAAAGATCCTAAATGATGCAAGTATACATATTTTTAATTTGTTCTCCAACCTCTACTCGTGGTTAAATTTTTCACATATGTTTTTCATTTATAATTTGAATTAGCCCCGTTCATTCTGTAACTTTGAGCAATTTGGTCAAACTGGGCAACTTCAGGCATCATCCTGGTCACTGAGAAATGGAAAGAAGATTGTTCGTTGTGCTTTCCCAATCCTGAATCCAACGCTAACTTGCCCGTGCTGCCTCCTCTTCATCGCAGTTGCAGGTTGCTTCACTCCGCTGCGATTCTCACCCTCACACAGCCGTCTTCTCTTACGGCACTCAACGCATCCGGGCTTTTGGTGCACCCCCGCCACTACATAGCCAATAGCTCCGGGCTCTTGCCGTGCCATGCCAGAAACGAGGAGCCACCTCTCGATGGAGTCGGTGGCGTCGAACACCACCCCGTTCGCGGCGGCGGCGGGCACGGCCGCCGAGGAGGAGGCGTCGATGCGGCGCGTCGCCAACCGCATCATCCGCGCCCTGCAGCACCAGCTCCGGCTGCTGCACCGCGCCGGCGCGGAGTTCTTTGTGCTCGGCGCCACGGGAAACGTGTACACGGTGACGCTGTCCACCACGCCGGCGTGCACGTGCCCGGACCCCGCCGTGCCCTGCAAGCACATCCTCTTCGTGCTGCTCCGCGTCCTCGGCCTCTCCCTCGACGAGGCCTGCGTCTGGGGGCAGACGCTGCGCCCGTGCCAGGTCGCGCAGCTCGTCGGCACGCCCACCTACCCGGACGTGCTCGCCGGCGCGCGCGCCCGGGAGAGGTTCCACCAGTTGTGGTCGGCCCGGCCGGCCAACAAGCCTGCCGACGACCGGCAGAAGGCGTCGTCGCGGAGGCCACTCGACGGCGCGGCATGTCCGGTGTGCCTCGAGGAGATGGAGCCGGCACCGGCCTCAGAGGGCAGCAGCGGGACCGCAGCGCAGGCGATCCTGACGTGCAGGACGTGCCGGAACGCGGTGCACGCCGAGTGCTTCGCGCGCTGGAAGCGAAGCCGCTCACGACGGGCGGCGACGTGTGTCGTTTGCCGCTCGCGGTGGAGGCAGCCGAACCGGGAGCAGGAACAAGAGCAGTACATGAACCTCGCCGCCTACATGAACGACGACGGCGACGTCACCATGCAGAACGCCGACGGCGGGCTGTGCGCGGGGTAGTTGCAGGCGTTCGCATATTCAAGAGGCTAATTGTGATTTGTGACATAACCGTGTCTGTACATAATATAGCATCTCATTTCATTAAATTTTTTTCATTTTCATAGGGAACAAATTTGTACGACATACATCATGTACAAACCTGATGTATTAATAAAACAATATTATTTACATCTATATCAATATATATATCTATTAATAATATTAGCGACTATTAAAGAGCAAAAAAATTTCAGCTTGTTCGGCAGCTTGTTTTGATAGCTGTTGGGGCTGTTGCTGCAACTAGTTCTTCTCACATAACACTGTTAAAATAGCTAGCAGCAGCTGACAACCGAACAAAGTGTTTTTCCCCTCTCTTTCTCTCTCTTCCATTCGTCGGCTCCTTGATTCTCTAGGCCCAGTCGTCTCTCGCCCTCATCCTTGTTGATATAAGTTTGTACTCCCTCTATTTCAAATTACAAGATATTTTAATTTTTAAGATACATAGATTTTACTATACACTTAGGTATATACATTATATCTAGATACATAATAAAACATTATATCTAGAGAAGCCAAAACGTTCTATAATTTAAAACATAGGAAGTAGCTACAAAATCTTCGTGGGCGCCTCACTACCCATGCCATAGCCTGGCCGTACAAGACCTTCATGTTAGGATTGATCTCCCATCAACGGCCTAACTGGGCCTTGTCCTCGCGCCCTGATCGGGGGCGCCCAACCCTACATGGTTGGTGGGCCCCCGTCGCACAGCGCTATAAAGGAAAGGTGGGGGCCGGGGCTCGTAGTACGAGGTTCACCGCGCCGCCAGTCACCCAACCGACATCCTAACCCTAGACCCGATCGAAAGTAGCAACGCCACCCGACGCACACGCCGTCGCCGAGGACGCCACAGCGCCGACTCCCTCTCCACCGAACGTCACTGCCGGCGCGCAGATGGCGTCCGTCAATGAAACCCCGGCCAAAGCTTCAAAAACTACGGCATTCGATGGTTTGCGACCTATCACCCCTCTCTCTCTCTCTCTGTGAAATCCTAATACTCGACTACTATGCTAAGTATCCCGATCCGATGAATATACCTAAAACTAGAACCCTAATAATGGTACCGGAGCCAAGGTTCGACAAGAAATCAGATCGGCTAAGTGAAACCGACCGATTTGATGCGGATCGGGAAAGAAAGTAGAAAACTGAACCCTAAGACCTAACCCTAATTCCCAAAATCAAAACTGAACAAGGGATTGAAGAAGGGGAAAAGGGTGGGTCGGATTCCGAGAACCCTAGACGCAAATCCGAAAGAGAGAAAAGGGGAAGAAGAAAGAAGAAGGGTCGAACCCTAAACCTAATCCCATTTTTTTTCCAATCGGATGAACGAAAAGAAAGAAATAAAAGGCAAAGAAAACGAATCGGCAAGAACAAACCCTAAACCTAACCCTAAGTTTTTCCCCCATTCGGATAAAACCGAAAAGAACAAACTCAAAATCGGAAAGGGGAAAAATTAGGGTTAGGGTTCGTCCGATGAACCTTCACCGGCGCGGAGAAGAAGAGCCGAACCGGCTCTTCACTGGCGTGGGAGAAGAAGCGCCGATTCGGCTCGCTGCTCGCTGGGCTCGGCCAAGGGGCGCCGCGGCCAGGCCGCTCGACGGCGGCGTGCTCACCGGGGGGGGGGGGGGGGAGCACGCGCGCCGGCGACGGCGCCAAGGCTCGCCATGGCTGCCCGCTCCGCTCGTCGTCGCTCGGTTGCGGCTGCGCTGCACTGAAGGAGAAGAGAGAGAGCAGTGAGGCGAAGAGAGAGAGAGACCGAATGAAATGGCTAGGGTTTTTTCCAGGGCGCCGGCCACGGCGAGCCTTTTGATCCGCGCGAAACGGACGCTCGGCCGTCGGATCAGATCGAACGCCCGAGATGCGCTGGGCCAAGTCGAGGCCCAGGCGGGCGCGAGGGCGCGACGCACTTTGCCGGCCCAGGCCCAGGTTGCGGCCTGGGTGCGGCCTGTGCGCGCGAGGCAAGCCGGGCCAAGCCGGTTCAGCGCGTCTTGGGCCGCGCTGGGCTGAAAATGAAAAGAAGAACAAGAAACTTTTTCTTATTATTTTCCAGGAGTAATTTAAATGCAAATTTTGATGAATTTGAATGATTTTAACACAATTTTCTATGCAAATTTTATCCAACGATATTTTGCTCAGAAAACAGTGAATTTTTTAGTGCTTCTGGAAAATAATAATATGAAAAGATTATTAATGTTTCCGCTGTGCATGATAATTATTGTTCTCTTTAATTAAATTTGAACCAACGGGATAATTTAATTTTTAAGAGAAATGAATTTCTGATAATTTTGATACGATTATGATATTGTAATTTTCTGACCAACGTTGTTAATAACAATATTATAATTTTTGATCCATGAGAAATTGTGCATTAATTTTACTTCTGCCTAACGGTGATGTAAAATGTTTGCATGGATGAATTATAAATTTTAATTTGACCAACGTTGAGTTAAAGCGTGGAATTTATGTATAAATGTTTCTTACTTACTCTGGTGTGATTTTAGGAGGCAAATGCATTGTGAACATTGCCAACATCCCAACACTCAACGGAACCTATCACCGTGTGTGGCGGGAGAAATATGAATTAGAACTTACGTTGGGAGAGGTCGATTTTGCCATCACCTCACCGTGTCCTACTGAGCCAGAGGACCCGGTGAGAGGTGACAATGAATCTGACGCTGATTTTGCTTCTCGGAAGCGTGATCATGCTGAAATAAGAATGAAATATGACCTTGAACATAGGCAATGGACTCTCTCCAACCGCAAGTGCCTGTTGGTAGCCAAAGCCACCATAGAAGAACAGATAAGGGGCTCAATCCCTGAATGTGCTACTGCCAAAGAATATCTTAAGAAAAATCAAGAGTCAGTTTACTGAGTCTACCAAGGCCACAGTAAGTTCACTGATTAAGAAGCTTGTGAATGAGAAATTCACTGGTGGTAGCATAAGAGAGCACATTTTGAAGATGAACACTACGGCATCTAAGCTAAAAGAAATGAATTTGAAGGAGGAGGATTTCTTGATTCATTTGATTTTTGCTTCTTTGCCAAAAGAATATGACACATTCATTGTGAACTACAATATGCAGCCTGAAAGATGGGGCATAGAAAGACTCATCTCAATGTGTGCTCAAGAAGAGGAGAGGATAAAGTCCTCACAAGGTGAATCTGCTCATTTTGTGAAGGACAACAAAAGAAAGAACTTTAATGGCAAGAATTCTAAACCACAAGGGAAACCTAAGTGGGATAAGTCCTCTTCCTCCAGTTCACAGAGAAAGAAACCCCAGGATTCTGAGAATCAGCAGTATGGTGAAGCAGAAAAAGATCAGTGCAAGCACTGCTTCAAGAAGAGACACTACAAGAGGGATTGTCCAGACTTCCTGAAATCTCTGCTAAAGAAAGGGGTTAAGTGGGACGAGAACCTTGCAAAGAGGAGAAAGAACGATTAAAGTTGCAAATGGACTGCAAGCCAATGTTGAAGCCATTGGAGATTTTTCTTTAGAATTGAATAATGGTTTTGTACTTAGACTTAAAGAAGTATTTTATGTTCCCTCTTTACGTAGAAATTTGATAAGTGTTTCGAAACTTGATGATGATGGAATTGATTGCCATTTTGGTGATGGCAAGTGTAAGATACTGGTTAATAATAAATGTGTTGGTCTTGCCTTCCGACAAGACAAGCTTTATTTATTATCTCTTGCTGAGAATGCGAACAATGTATGTGATGAGAATGTGAATGATTCCCCATCTACGGATGTAACTAAGAAGCGGAAGAGAATTGATACCGTCTCTTCAAAATTATGGCATTGTCGCTTGGGCCATATTTCGAGGGGGGCAATGGAATGATTGGTTAAGGAATCAATTCTCCCACGCTTAGAATTTTCAGATTTAGAACAATGTATTGATTGCATTAAAGGAAAGTATGTCAAGAAAATTAAGAAAGATGCCAAACGAAGCACAGGAATTTTAGAAATAATCCATACAGATATATGTGGTCCTTTTCCTGTGAAAAGTGTGGATGGTTATGACTCGTTTATAACATTCACAGATGACTACTCTCGTTATGGCAATATTTATCCAATTAAAGAAAGATCAGAAGCATTGGATAAATTCAAAATATTTAAAGCTGAAGTTGAAAATCAGCACAATAAGAAAATCAAGATAGTACGATCAGACCGAGGTGGAGAGTACTATAGGCGACATACCCCATATGGCCAAATTCCTAGACCATTCGCAAGGTTCCTATAGGAAAATAGCATAGTTGCTCAGTACTCCACACCGGGGGAGCCTCAGCAGAATGGAGTGGCTGAAAGACATAACCGTACCTTAATGGATATGGTAAGAAGCATGATGAGTTACTCCACATTACCGATTAGTTTATGGATGGAGGCACTGAAAACCGCCATTCACATACTTAATCGAGTACCAAGTAAATCGGTGCCTAAAACACCGTATGAATTATGGACAGGAAGGGAACCCTCACTTAACCATTTGCGTGTGTGGGGCTGTCCAGCTGAGGCAAAAGTGTTTAACCCAAATATAGGAAAGTTAGACTCCAAGACAGTTAGCTGCTATTTTATTGGCTATCCAGAAAGATCAAAGGGATATCGCTTCTATTGTCCTGACAGACATACGAAGATTGTAGAAACAAGACACGCTGTGTTCTTGGAGGACAACATGATCAGGGGGAGCATGGTAGCATGAGAAATCAGCCTATAGGAGAAGCGGGTATATGTACCCACTCCGATGGTTGAAGAACCATTCTTCACGCTACCTGCTGCTATTGCACCGACAATGCAGGACACTGTAGTGCCAACACCTGTTGCAAGTTCTCCCGTGGCGACAATGAATGAACATGAGGAACCTGTCCTTGAGGAACCTATCTTGAGGAAACTATAGAACCAAATGTTGCACATGAGGAAGAACAACAACAGCCCAATGTGGAACAAGTGCCGGAGGCACCTAGGTCTCAAAGAATAAGAAGATCAACTATTACAGATGACTATGAAGTTTATGAAACAGAAGAATGTCAGATGGGGGATGATCCCACCTCATTTGAAGAAGCCATGAGAAGCGACCACTCATCAAAGTGGCTTAAGGCCATGAAAGATGAATTGAAATCAATGAGTACCAATAAAGTTTGGGACTTAGAAAATATTCCTAAAGGAGCCAAAACAGTAGGTTATAAATGGGTCTACAAAACGAAATATGACTCCTAAGGGAATATAGAAAGATTTAAAGCGCGACTCATGGCGAAATGCTTCACGCAAAGAGAAGGGATTGATTACAATGAGACGTTTTCTCCAGTCTCATGTAAAGATTCCTTCAGAATTATAATGGCACTTGTAGCCCACTATGATTTAGAGTTACATCAAATGGATGTAAAGACGGCTTTCCTGAATGGGGATTTGAAAGAAAATGTCTATATGGCACAACCGAAAGGTTTTGTCGTAAAAGGAAAGGAAAATATGGGATGCCGCCTGAAGAAATCAATCTACGGATTGAAGCAAGCTTCAAGACAGTGGTATTTGAAGTTTGATAGAACGATAAAAGGTTTTGGGTTTGAAGAAAATGTTGAGGACAATTGCGTTTATGCAAAGTTCAAGAATGGAAAGTACATATTCCTAATTTTGTATGTGGATGATATCTTACTTGCTAGTAGTGATATCAATCTACTAATGGAAACGAAGAAATTATTGTCCTCAAACTTTGATATGAAAGATCTCGATGAGGCCTCGCTCGTTTTGGGAATAGAGATTCACCGAGACAGGAGAAAAGGGGTTCTAGGATTATCACAAAAGGCATACATAGAAAAGGTCCTGAAGAAATTTAGTATGCATGCGTGCAGTCCTTCACCTGCTCCTATAGTCAAGGGCGATAGATTTGGGGAACATCAGTGTCCCAAGAACCAATATGAAATTGACCGGATGAAAGCGGTACCGTATGCTTCAGCTATTGGAAGTTTACAATATGCTCAAGTGTGTATATGCCCTGACTTAGCTTTTGTTACCGGGTTACTTGGTAGATATCAAAAGAATCCAGGAATTGAACATTGGAAATTAGTGAAGAAAGTCCTGCGTTATTTGCAGGGTACAAAAGGCCTCATGCTTACGTATAGAAGATCTGATTCCCTGCAGATAGAGGGGTATTCAGATTCTGATTATGCGGGAGATGAAAGAAAATCCACGTCAGGATATGTATTTACTCTCGCAGGAGGGGCTATATCGTGGAAAAGCTCCAAACAAACCGTAACTACATCCTCGACAATGTATGCCGAGTTTGTAGCATGCTATGAGGCAACGGGGCAGGTGAATTGGCTGAAGAAATTCATACCCGGATTAAAAGTGATTGATGATATAAATGAACCACTGAGATTGTATTGTGATAACAATCCAGCGGTACAGTACGCTCACAATAATAGGTCAAGTGGTGCTGCCAAACACATTGACATAAAGTACTATGTTGTGAAAGATAAAGTTCAGGATCATATAATAAATCTTGAGCATATAAGTACAGAGAAAATGCTCACGGATCCGCTCACAAAGGGCTTACCACCCAACGTGTTCAGAGAACACGTAGCCGGCATGGGTTTAAGGGAAAGCCTATGATTCCCGAACATACGAAGGGCCCAAAGAAAGTTTACATTTCAAAACGGAGAAGTGTATTGTGGCTTTTAGTCTAACGGCACTAATTGCTGTGACGATGGGATAGTTCTATGCACTAATCTGTGATGAAATAGGATGGAAGCAAGAAAAATATGAATTCAAAGTTTTGAGTATGAAATTAAAGAACGAAGAATAGATGAGAGATCAAGGGGAGAATGTTAGGATTGATCTCCCACCAGTTAGGCCCAACGGCCTAACTGGGCCTTGTCCTCACGCCCTGATCGGGGGCGCCCAACCCTACATGGTTGGTGGGCCCCCGTCGCACAGCGCTATAAAGGAAAGGTGGGGGCCGGGGCTCGTAGTACGAGGTTCACCGCGCCGCCAGTCACCCCACCAACATCCTAACCCTAGACCCGATCGAAAGTAGGGGCGCTGCCAGCGACGGGAAGCACCACCGATGCCGGCAACGCCACCCGACGCACACGCCGCCGCCGAGGACGCCACAGCGCCGACTCCCTCTCCACCGAACGTCGCTGCTGGCGCGCAGATGGCATCCGTCAATGAAACCCCGGCCGGAGCTTCAACAACTACGGCATTCGATGGTTTGCGACCTATCACCCCTCTCTCTCTCTGTGAAATCCTAATACTCTACTACTATGCTAAGTATCCCGATCCGATGAATATACCTAAAACTAGAACCCTAATACTTCATGCCACGCGAATGGGCATGGCTTGCCTTCCAACTTTTTTGAACTTATAATATGTGTACATGTACAATAGCTACTCACTTAATTTGAGTCAATCTCTTATCATTTTTCTATATAGGACTAACCCTCTATTACACTAGCATTTATTATGGATCTTGAAATTTGTCTAATTTAAGGTTGGACCAAACCTAATTAAATACTCCAGAATCACTCTAGAATCCATTCTCACATGGTCATCATCCTGTTCCTTCACCAGAATCAGCTAGAATCACTCCATCAAAGAATGAATGAGCTAGAGCTATATATACCAAATAGGCCCTTAGTATCTACTTCTTTTCGCACATTTCAATCTGGTTTCTACTTCTCAATCTTCATTAATGTTCCTTGTCATTAGAAATAGAAAAATTTATTATGGGACATCAAACTTGCATGGTATTAGCTATTGCACACTACAAACGCAGAAACTGACTCGTTACCATTAGGTGTTAATTGAGAAGAAGGTCATGTTACTCATGTATCATGGTAGAATAACTTTTGTCCACCTTAGTTATGTTCTTCATGTGCTCTTTAATATTCATATATGCCCAAATACTAATTAAAAACTTATGAAATAAATGTGTACCATCTTTCATGGTATCAAAATTCTTATGATAATTGGATCTTATTGGCGAAATGAATGCCCCCAAATAGAATTTAACACATTTTGGACGAATATTTCAAAATGTTTCGACTAGTTATAGGGAAAAAAGTAAGTTACTGTTTTCAAAATGGATGTTTGATCTAAAAATAAACTTTGGGTGATAAAAAATGTTCAATTAGTTACATGTAAAAAAACTAGCAACTCGGTTGTTTTTTTTTTGTGTTAAATTAAGAAAAAGAAAGATAAAAAATTGCAAGTGAGTTACAAATCATATGATCTTGTAATGAAACATGTAGAATGAAACAGTCAACTTACAAGAATCAAGCATTAACATCCACATAAATATCATACATTTATTTATTCATTTGGAAGGTCTAGAGTACAAATCCTTCCTTACATATGGGGCAGGCATAGAATTACAATTTAACCATATCAAGAGCTGATGTCAACGCCGCTTGTGAGGCAAAACGCCACAAGATCGAGTGCCAAGCAAAGCCCCAGAAAAAACAACTGATAACCCATAAGCCACGACCTCAACGCTACCAAAGGGTGACCATATGCATTCCACTGATGATCAATCAGCTGGAAAACCCTGCACCCTGAAACAAGATCTTGTAATGAAAAGACTACTAATTTTCATGGCTAGACTACTAACGCTGCCCAAGGTTCTAGCTAGCTCAAAGCTAGAAGTGCAGCAAAAAACAGCCGCGATGGCATGTAAACAAAAGCATGCACTCTGTAGCCTAAACAGAAAGCTAGCACCAAGCAAACTAACGCACCCTCTTGCCTACAAAGGATTGAAGGTCAAAGAAGTGCAAGCTTGCCAATTGCCATCATGCTAAAAACTCATCGTCGACCCGACCAATGCAGCCGATCGAATCAGTTTTTGTTGCTCAACGACGACGCCCGGTCGTTGAAGTCGTCGGTGATGAAGGGCATGCAGCTGGAGCTGCGTGCGATCCCAGTGCCGCCACCGCTGCCGGCCTGCTTGGTGGCGACTTCCCTGACCTCCCTTGGATTGATGCTGGACCTAGACCTGGGGCCGAGCTTGGCCCGGCGCCTGAGTATCTCCCGCATGGCCTCCGCCTGGAACAGCACCGGGTGCGTCCGGCCGAAGCTGTTGAAGCGTTTGCACACGCCCATGTGCGCCTTGAGCGCCTCCTCCAGCGTCAGCGTCGTCCCGCCGTCGCCCTTCTTCTTCTCGGCCTCCTCCGTCACGGCCTCCGCGCACAGGCCGCAGACCCAGCGCCCCGCGAACCTGCCGCGCACGCCGCGGATGTACTCGGGCGTGCACTCCTCCGACATGCCGCAGCACTCGCACTCGGCGTCCTGCACCTCAGGCACGGGGTGCAGCGGCTGCGGCGGCTGATGCTGCTGCTGCTGCTGTTCGGCCTCCGCGGCCGCCTTCTTCTCCTGCTTGTTGACGCCGTGCCCGTGCTGGTGGTGGTGGTGGTGGAGCTCGTAGGAGACGACGGAGACGGTGCGCTGGAGGGCGTCACACGAGGTCCGGCGCCGCTTGATCTCACCGTTGCCGCCGCCTGTGGCGTTGTTAGCGCTGGCGCTGCCGATGTTGCTCGCCATCGCAAGGAACGGCGCCGCCATAGCCATGGCGACCGCACACGCCTCTCTGCTGGGAGCCATATATACGATCAAATATCTCGGTGATTCCTGGCACAACTTGACGTGTTGTAAGCTTCAATAAGCTGTTCAATGTGAAGATTTTTAACACTGTTGCTATGTATGCATGAGAGCAGCCATGCATGGGAGCTATTTATAGAGGCTTGAGACGCAGCTTGTTCGGTTGGCTGGTTCGTATCGTTGCTGGTTCGTGAAGAAGTACTGCTGGCTGGTTTGTGTGAGAGAAAAATACTGTTCTGGCTGGAAATTTACGATCGTTTGCGACAAGCCACAGCCAAACGAACAGGCTGACGGTCTCCGACGAAGAACTTATATCTGCACCCAAACCCAAAATAGGTAGTCAGAGATCTAAAATCAGCTTCCAACATAGTACATATACAGGAGACCTATTTTGGATTGTCTAAGAGGCACAACCCAAATATGGACATCCTCTCTCCTGGAAACTCATTTGCAGAAAAGATTCTCTTTTAAGTCTCGTTGTTGAAGAAGATGCCGAATAGGTATTGAACCTTTTACCTGTAGTGTTACCCAAATAACGAATGTGTCTTATATTTTGGATCTTGTCGTTGGAGATAGCCCGAGAGGTCGGGCATGGCGTGGCAATAGCCACTCAATGTGTCAAAAAGGTGGCGTGCAACTTGATGCGTGCAAATAGTGGTGGATATGCGGCGCACAAATCTTGACCTCGAGATTCGGTAGAAAAAGTGCTAGCTATAGCTAGCGGCTGAGAGAACCTTTTCGCCAATTCTGATCCTATGCACGTGATATGGTGTCCAACAGAACAGGGGCATCATCAGCAGTACTACTGTTGAGGGCGTTGAAAATGGCCGGCGCGTATATATTTGTATCATAAATGTGCAAATGGTGATCTTGAAATCCACCCAGTTGCGTTGCCAACAGTACTACTGTTGAGGGCGTGATCATATGATTTTATTCACGGTTTGTTTCCCATGATTAACAAATTGATTATTTAAGGGCTAGTGAGATGACATTTAATTTACTACTCAATCCGTTTCAAATTATAAGACGTTTGAGCTTTCCTAAATTCATTACTTTTGCCACGCACTTAGATATACACTACGTCTAGATGTATAATAAAAGCAATATATTTAAAAGAGTCAAAACATCTTGTAATTTGGAACGGAGGAAGTACATGTTTTGTTCTCACACAACGCAAATTTATGTATTTACAGCTATCACATGTTGTACGGTGTAATTAATTTTTCAGATAATCAACATCACTGACACGGTTGACATGCATCCATGGCCATGATTCCGTCTCCTGTATGGACGACAGGCTGGAAAGCATGGTTCACGAGCAGCTCGCCTTGGCCGCCGGAGACGTCTCGAAGTGGGCTCTTTCTAGACTAGGACGTCGGAGTTCTTAGCAAACCAGTAAGAATCGAGTAGAGATTCGAGAATCAGGCCGGGTTTGTTTCGCTGAAAAAACGAACCAAAACTCTAAACACTGTTCCGACTGATTTGTTGTGAGAGAAAAACACTGTTTCAACTAAAAAATAAGTTAAAAAGTACGGATTATAAGATAAACGAATAGGGCCTTAATGTCCGGCTCCTGCTAGATATTGTCTGTCCGACCTCGCTCGGTTGAACCATTAGAGCATCTCCAAGAGACTTTTCATATTCTTCATAAATGCTAGTAGTAGAGATTTTGATGAAAAACTATCCTCCAACAGCTTTTCTAAATGATCGTCCAAATATAGCCATATTCTATTCTGGATTTTTCGCTAGACAAAAATAGAAAGACGAGAATAGCTCTCTAGAGTGCGCATGGGATATAGAAAAGCTATTAGATAGTGAAAAGATATAGAAAACAATTTTTTATGCAAATGGCTCTCCAAATGTTGATTTAAAGAGTGAGATTTAGAAAGGCTCTTGAAGATGCTCTTATTACACTTTACACATCATTTCTAATAATATAAAGAAAAAAGTAATACTACTAGATCAATATCCCCAACCTTTAAATTTTGGTCCGAAGAGATATATACATACGTGGTCATAAAAAATATAGTCATCAGCAATACAGTTTGAGCCACATGTTCAATAAATGAAATCTAACAAAAATATATATATAATTGTTCACCGGAATAGGATGCAATAAGAACATATAGTTAGCTTTTTAGATATAGATAATAAAGGAATATATAGTTCCGGCGTTTTGCATCCGCAAATAATATATAGTTAATTAGGTTTCTTTGCCTATTGGTAGTCCCTTAATTCATTATTGGTCTTTGCCTATAATTTTAGTGTTCCTCAAGAAATCTTATATCAGTTTGCAATTTGAGAAAAATACCAAGAATAAATATATATTGATTTGCAATGTCGGCTCACAGCCGCTTCATGCATGAATCACTGGCCAGTAATTGTCTATCGAGGCATGCATGTATCCAGGACTCCAAAATTTGCTATCTAGCTATAGAACTCTCCTTAGTAAGTACTAGCAACTATTAATTTCTCAGAAGCTTCTAGAGAAAAATGAAAAGGAGAAATGGGATCGAGAGATAAGTGATCAGCTCTAAGCATAGCTCCTTTTCACAAAAGCTATCAGCTTATCATACCTTACATGCATGACTTATCAGCCTTTTTATCTAATAAAGCTGGGCTATGTTTACTCCTAGTCATCATTTAATTTATCGCTATCAGAAAAGCAGGGCTATAGCTTATCAACTTGTCCGAGCAGTAAGTGCACAAGGTTTGCAAGTCACATGCAAAACTGATTAGGTCTACGCAAATGAAACTACTGATCGACATCGCGTCACGGTAGTCATGGATTTTTTTTGTTCCGTCCATTGCCTTAAGCATCAGGGGACTGTAGATATTATGTGAAATGGACGTGGGTAGTTCATGCATGTTATGTCATCAGTGACGTATAGTGACGAAGCCAGAAAAAAATTTAGGAGGAGTTGAACAAAAGAATAGAGGTTTTTTTATTTTCTCTTAACCTTAGCTCCTTCTACACTAGTAGAGAACAGACATTTGATCCTCGGCCAAAATGGGCTCTAGTCCCGGAATTTTTTGCCCCCGGGACTAGAAATACCTTTAGTCCCGGTTGGTGGCTCCAACCGAGACTAAAGATCCCTGCCCAACGGCTACTGCGCCAGACAGAGGTGGCAGGGACCTTTAGTTCCGGTTGGAGCCACCAACCAGGACTAAAGGTATACTTTTACTCCCGGTTGGTGGATCCAACCGGGAGTAAAGGTCTACTCCCGGGCCGTGGCTGCGCCCAGGGTTGGAAAGTTACCTTTAGTCCCGGTTGGAGCCACCAACCGGGACTAAATGTTCTCCCTTTATATATCAGCCGTCTCCTTCTTCCTCCCCGAGCCCGAGCTCAGCACATTTTGAAGCTCACTGCACTAGTGTTCTTGCTTCCTCCTTCCCTCCATTGTTCCTCCATCCATTCTTCGATTCCTCCGTCGATTTCTTCGATTCCTCCGTCGATTCTTCAGTTGTAAAGGTTATCAATCTCATACTCTCATTTTTCACCATTGTCTTATGCCATTTTGTTCAATATATATATATATATATGGTTCTTTATTGTGGTTTTTTTCATTTGTAAGCAATTTGAGCTCAAAATCACTTCAAGCTTACATATTTACATGAAAGAAGGTTAAAGTATATATAAATGTAAACTTAGAAAATAGTTAGAAAATTATAGCAAATCCGTACTAGTTGAACTTGCGGACCGTGTTCAGCTCGGCGAGCATATTCTCTGCCGAGCGGTAACGGACGTCAAGGAGGAGCTTTGATTCTACAAGGGAGAGTGGCAACGGTCGTGGAAGACCGTGTTCCCTTCCTCGTAGAATCGGAGCTCTTCCGTGGCCAAGTACGGTACCGTCCGATGGAGAAATGCTCGCCGAGATGATCACGTAAGTAAGTTCAACTAGTACGGATGATTATTTATTCACATGTCCCGATATCATCGCAGTAGTCTGTCAATCACTGTACCCAAACGTAGTATATATATAAATATAAACTTAGAAAATAGTTAGAAAATTATAGAAAATCCGTACTAGTTGAACTTGCGGACCGTGTTCATCTCGGTGAGCATGTTCTCTGCCGAGTGGTAACGGACGTTAAGGAGGAGCTTTGATTCTACGAGGGAGAGCGACAACAGTCGTGGAAGACCGTGTTCCCTTCCTCGTAGAATCGGAGCTCTTCCTTGACCAAGTACGGTGCCGTCCGGTGGAGAAATGCTCGCCGAGATGATCACGTAAGCAAGGTCAACTAGTACGGATGGTTATTTATTCACATGTCCCGATATCGTCGCAGTAGTCTGTCAATCACCGTACCTAAACGTAGTATATATAAATATAAACTTAGAAAATAGTTAGAAAATTATAGAAAATACATACTAGTTGAACTTGCGGACCGTGTTTATCTCGGCGAGCATGTTCTCTGCCGAGCGGTAACGGATATCAAGGAGGAGCTTTGATTCTACGAGGGAGAGCGACAACGGCCGTGGAAGACCGTGTTCCCTTCTTCATAGAATCGGAGCTCTTCCTTGACCAAGTACGGTGCCGTCCGGTGGAGAAATGCTCGTCGAGATGATCACGTAAGCAAGGTCAACTAGTACGGATGGTTATTTATTAAAACATGTTTTTGAGCTATAATGTATTAAAAATGAGTATAGAGATCTAGATAATTTTATAATTTCTTAATTTTATTTGTTTATAAAAGGAGAAATTTATAGTGTATTAAAAAATGAGTATAGAGAGTAGATGGCAACTGCTTCCGGGTCCTCGGCCTCTCATGGGTTTCCAAAGCGACTTAGGCCGGGCCTCCCTCTCATTCCATGCGGCAAGTGTCGTGATGAGACGAAGATTGTGATGGAGTACCGAGTGAAGAAGGAGGGTCCCAACAAGGATCGTATCTTCTACAAGTGTCCGGATCGCAATGTGAGTTATTTTATCGTATTTAATGATTATGGTTAGTTTATACCTATTTTCATGATGGTTGTGATTAAAGTTTTAATTTTTTGTTTTAATTTCAGTGGGATGGCAGTGGACGGTGTTCAGGCTTCTACTGGGAGGAAGAGCATGTTGAACTCGTGCAAAAATATCTTGCACAGCAAGTAGATACGGTGGCTAATGAGACAGTAATCCAGCCGAAGAAGCCGAAAGATGTTACAGAATCAGGGGATCTGTCTGTTTTAGTTGAGATTGGTCATGAAATCCTTGTGCTCCTGAAATGTATTTTAGCTTTAGTTCTTTTAGTGGTAGTTGTGATTGTCTACATTGTAGTAATGCTTTCATAAATTTGTATCTTTTGTGGTGGCACGCATGTTGTATAAATAATTAATTATGATCTAGGTTTTAATATGGTATTTATGTCATGTAATACAGATGAGCCATCATTGGATGTATAATGCTGATCGCCGCTCCCAAGAGTTCATTGACGGCGTGCATTCTTTGTTACGTGCGGCCGAGGCAAACAAACACGACGGTTTCATGTGCTGCCCATGTGCCATATATAAGAATACGGTGGAATATCCTTGCTCAAGGACTCTTCATTCACACTTGTTCAAGTTGGGTTTCATGCCAAACTATATTTGTTGGACAAAGCACGGAGAAACCGGTGTTGTAATAGAAGAAGGTGAAGAAGAACAATGGGACGACAATGATATTATTCTCGATGGTGCGTGCTTCAATGATACTGTAATGGGAGAAGCTGAAGAAGAGGTAGCCGCAGAAGATGAGCCGGCTGATGATCTTTCTCAGGTCATTCGTGACGCACAAAGAGAATGTGAAAGTGAAAAGGAGAAGATCAAGTTCGAGCGGATGCTAGAAGATCACAAGAAATTGTTGTACCCAACTTGTGATGCAGGGCAGAAAAAGTTGGGAACCACACTAGAATTGCTGCAATGGAAGGCAAAGAATGGTGTATCTGACAAGGGATTTGGAGAGTTACTAAAAATCCAAAAGAAGATGCTTCCGAAGGACAATGAATTGCCCGCCACTACCTACGAAGCAAAACAAGTTATCTGTCCTATAGGGCTAGAAATAGAGAAGATACATGCATGTCCTAATGACTACATCCTGTATCGTGGCAAAGAGTACGAGAAATTGGATGCATGCCCGGTATGCCATGCGTCGCGGTATAAGATCAGGCGAGATGACTCTGGTGATGTTGAGGGCGAACGTCCGCGGAAGAAAATCCCTACCAAGGTTATGTGGTATGCTCCTATAATACCACACTTGAAACGTCTATTCAGAAACAAAGAACATGCAAAATTGTTGCGATGGCACAAAGAAGACCGTAAGGTAGACAATATGTTGAGACACCCTGCTGATGGGTCCCAGTGGAGAGCAATCGACAGAGAATTCCCGGAGTTTGCAAATGACGTAAGAAACTTAAGGTTTGCTTTAAGTACAGATGGTATCAATCCTTTTGGAGAGCAGAACAGTAGTCATAGCACTTGGCCTGTTACTCTAAGTATCTACAATATTCCTCCTTGGTTATGCATGAAGCGGAAGTTCATTATGATGCCTGTGCTTATCCAAGGCCCGAAGCAACCTGGCAATGACATCGATGTGTACCTGAGACCACTTATTGACGAACTTCTCATTTTGTGGAATAAAGAAGGTATACGTGTGTGGGATGAGTACAAACAGGAACACTTTGATCTGCGAGCATTGTTGTTCGTAACAATCAATGATTGGCCTGCTCTAAGTAATCTTTCAGGACAGTTAAACAAGGGATATAATGCATGCACACACTGCTTCGATGATATTAGAGGTGTATTCTTGAAAAAATGTCAAAAGGTCGTGTACCTTGGCCATCGTCGATTTCTTCCTGCAAATCACCCTGTAAGAAAGAAAGGCAAGCATTTTAAAGGGAATGCAGACCACCTGACTAAGCCTCGCAACCGAACCAGTGAGGATGTACTTGATATGGTCAATGATGTGAAAGTAGTCTTTGGAAAAGGACATGGAAGCCAACCTGTTTCGAACGACGCTAACGGTCACGCACCCATGTGGAAGAAGAAGTCCATATTTTGGGACCTACCCTATTGGCAAGTCCTAGAGGTCCGTAGCTCGATCAACGTGATGCACCTAATGAAGAATCTTTGTGTGAACCTGCTAGGCTTTATGGGTGTGTATGGAAATCTTAAGGACACATTTGAAGCACGACAGGACCTGCATTGTTTGAGAGAAAGAGACAACCTGCATCCATAGAAGACAGATGATGGACGCCATTACTTACGTCCTGCTAGCTACACTCTAAGCAAAGAGGAGAAGGAAATCATGTTTGAATGCTTAAACAACATCAAGGTACCATCTGGATTCTCCTCGAATATAAAGGGTATTATAAATGTGCTAGAGAAGAAATTCTGTAACTTAAAGTCCCATGACTGTCATGTTCTCATGACGCAATTACTTCCAGTTGCATTAAGAGGAATTCTACCTCCAAATGTATGTCTAGCCACCGTAGAGCTATGTGCATTCCTCAATGCAATTTCTCAGAAGGCAATTGATCCAACTGATCTAGCTAAACTACAGAATGATGTGGTTCAATATCTCGTCAGCTTTGAGTTGGTGTTCCCTCCTTCCTTCTTTGATATTATGACACACCTCCTAGTTCACCTAGTCAAGGAGATTTTCACTCTCGGTCCTGTGTTCCTACACAACATGTTCCCCTTAGAGAGATTCATGGGAGTCCTGAAGAAATATGTTCACAACCGTGCTCGCCTAGAAGGAAGCATCGCCAAGGGCTATGGAACAGAAGAGGTCATTGAGTTCTGTGTTGACTTTATTCCCGACCTTGACTCGATTGGTGTTCCTGAATCGAGACATGAGGGGAGACTAAGCGGAAAGGGGACACTAGGGAGGAAAATATATATTGGTATGAATGATGATTATTTCAATAAAGCGCACTACACAGTTCTACAGAACTCCTCTTTGGTAGATCCGTATATTGAGACACACAAGGATCTCTTACGATCCGAGTTTCCAGGGAAGATTGAAGCTTGGATTACGCGTAAGCACATGGAAACTTTCGGCGGTTGGTTGCGAAAAAAATGTCAAGGTGATGAGAGCATCCATGAGCAACTGTATTTATTGGCTATGCAACCATCATGGCATATCGTCATATACAAAGGGTACGAGATAAATGGAAACATATTCTACACAGTAGCCAAAGATAAAAGGAGTACCAACCAAAACAGTGGTGTCCGCATAGATGCCACAGACCCGAATGGGAATAAGCAGACATATTATTGACGCATAGATGAAATATGGGAACTAGAATATGCACCTACTTTGAAGATCCCATTGTTCAAGTGCCAATGGGTCAAGGTGACCAGAGGCGGGGTAATAGTAGACAACGAGTTTGGAATGACAACAGTAGACCTTAGTAATATTGGGTACAAAGACGAACCATTCATCCTTGCCAAGGATGTGAATCAGGTGTTCTATGTCAATAATATGTCTACCAAACCAAAAAGAGGGAAAAACGATAATGACTCAACCAAAGAGCCAAAGCACCACATAGTTCTTTCAGGGAAAAGAGTCATCGTGTGAATTGAGGACAAGTCGGACATGTTAGAAGATTATGAAAAGGATGACCGAATTCCGCCATTCAAAGTGAACAAAGACCCTAGCATCTTGATAAATGATGAGGACACTCCATGGTTACGACGCGATCATAACCAAGGGACATACATAAAGAAGAAGTTCACTGCTGTACCCACTTGATAATATAGTGATTTAATGTAGTGTGTGTTTGAGATATTATGTAATAATTGTGAATTCAGATGTTTATTATGTCATGTTTCAAATTAAATCAATGTTTGATTTGGTGGGATTTCTCTCTCAAAAAGGTAAATTCGGATATTGAGTGATGAAAAATTAAAATATTAACGTTAAAATGATGTGAAAACAAATTTCCTGTCCAAAACCAATAGTTTTAATAATTTTAATTAAACACTATATTTTTGCATTAACGAAATAATAAATATTAGTTACATTATGTTTTATAATTGTAACAAAAAAATAAAAAAGTTAGGTTATAGATTTTTCCTATGTGCAATAAAGAAAAAGAAAATCCATATTTTTAACAAAATAATTTTATGCCTTTTATTTAATTTACTATGTATTTAACAAAAACTATTGCATTTCTATTGTATTTAACAAGACTATTGCTTAAAACAGGCGGGAAACGAAACTGCAGGCCACCTTTACTCCCGGGTGGGAAGCCCACCCGGGAGTAAAGGTGGGCTACAGTTTCGTGGCCCGCCAAAAAAAACCCTTTACTTCCGGTGCGTGTTACCAACCGGGAGTAAAGGTATACCCATACTCCCGGTTGGTAACACGCACCGGGAGTAAAGGTACCTTTACTCCCGGTTGGTAACTCGCATCGGGAGTAAAGACCCTTTACTCCCGGCTGGTGGCTGGCACCGGGAGTAATTCTCTCTGGTATATAACCGCCAGCGCCTGGCGTAGATCGATCCGCTCGTCTTCTTCCTCGTCGAACACCGCCGCCCTCTTCTTCCTCGCGCCGCCGTCCGTTCGCCTTCCGTGACACCGCCGCCCTCTTCTTCCTCGTGTGGCCTCCACCGCGCGCGCCCGTGCCCCTCCTCCGCGCGCACCCGTGCCCCTCCTCCACGCGTGCCCGTGGCCCTCCACCGCGCCCTCCTCCACGCGCGTCCGAGGCCCTCCACTACCGAGCTCGAGGTGATCAGTTCGTCTCTCTGTACATTCTCAGACGGTGCCCGGAAAACTTCAAAAAATGTTATATTTTGCTGTGATACCGAATAGATCTGAAACATAGAAATTTGTTCTCCTGAACTGAAAACATTTCTCTTTTGAAAGTGGAACATTGTTTCATGAATCTAGAACATTGCCTTTGCTCAATACAAGAATTTTTTCTATCTTCATAGATCAATGTTTGTTAACGAAATTTTATCGAAATATATTCATGTAGGGTCTTTTTTTGAAGGATTTGTTGTAGGATATATAATGGTCAAATAGGAACTCAATTTGGATACCCAGTTTGTAAACTAAGCGTTTTTTAGTTTATAAAAAGAGAGAATTCCTTATTTGACATTGGGAAAATGAGTCGTTCCTTTCTTGGCCCTGAAATTTTCTTCGTTCCTTATTTGACACTGACTTCAACTTTCGTTCCTAATTTGACACTGCCGTCAATTCCGTTAGCTAACGGTGTTAACTGACCGTTAAAAAGACGTTTTTGCCCCTAGAAAAAAAACGGCGAAGCAAATTTGAGAGGAAAAAAAACCTGCGCCCACCTCTGATGCATGCGCCCAGCTACAAAAAAAAAGGCGCAGGTTTTTTTTTCTCTCAAATTTGCTTCGCCGCTTTTTTTTTCTAGGGGCAAAAATGTCTTTTTAACGGCCAGTTAACACCGTTAGCTAACGGATTTGACGGCAGTGTCAAATTAGGAACGAAAGTTGAAGTGAGTGTCAAATAGGGAACGAAGAAAATTTCAGGGCCAAGAAAGGAACGACTCATTTTCCCAGTGTCAAATAAGGAATTCTCTCTTATAAAAAATATCACATGTGATGATGTAAGCAGTTTTGGTTGGACTTGCATGCATGGCTACAGACAATTTGGGCCACAAGAAAGAAAAGTCCAAAAAGAAGATAAATTCTTATCATTTCAGAAATAGTAATGGTTATATTAGCAATAAGACACATATACTTACATTTCATAATGACTTATACTTACATTATCAGCATAGAATTTTCTCATATGATGAATGACTACATGGTTCACATGGTACATAGGATCACAACATCACGCACCGACACCGCCCCGGCCCGCCTCATGTCGTCGTCGTCAGCACACCAGCCACCGTGCCGACACGTATATATACGTCATTTGTATTCATATGCATGTATATATACGTCGCGGAGCACCGCCGCCCTCGTTCGCCCATGCGTTTCTATGTATACGGCGGAGCACCGCCGCCCTCATTCATCCATGTGTACAGACATATATACGGCGGAGTGGAGCACCACCACTCTTGTCACACCGCCCTCTCTCGCGGCCTAGTCGATCAACATTCGTATTATCGTTATCGTTAACGCTAAACAATCACACCAGGGTGAACCGCGCTGTTGATGTCACCGACGTGGTTCGCCCTAGTCACCGATGTAATTCGCCCTCGGCTGTTTATGTATAGCCCTAATTCGCCCTAGTACTGACGCAGTTCGCCCTAGTGTGGCGAATTGCGTCCGTGACCGAGGGCAAGATTTAATAATGCATATTGTTCGTAGATTTTACGCATGTAAGCAAAGATTTGACGTACTATATATTGGTTTTGTTTTTTGAAGCTAGATGGCCAACCCGAGAAACATGGATGAGGAGGAGTTGATGATGAATTTGATCAACATTGGCACTCAAGTTGTCGGCGATGATGGTGCTAAAAATAACGTGCAAGAGGATGCAGATGACGGGAGTCAGTACTTAGCTCTTGAACAAAATGAGCAGCAACATATTGGCCAAGTATATATTTTTTATTATTAGCTATATATATTATCATATGTCTTATGTGTGCTCATGACATTAAAAATAATGTTTATGTTTTGTAGCCCTCTGGATCGACATCAACAACTACAACGAAGAGTAAAAATGTTCGAGGTCCCAAAAAGCCATTGGAGGGCCGCTTCATCATCTCGGAGTTCAATGTGGATACAGGAGAATCGGGGGGCCGAATAAAATAAAATTTGTGCACCACTGTGGTTACCTTGTACGGGACCGGCTCCCGATTAGTACCCGTGAATGGAAGAAGAAGACCAATGCTCCTCATATCAGTTTTGTCTCCGATCGTGACAAGACGTTAATTTGGAAAGATGTCTTGGTACATTTCACGCTCCAAACAGATGGTTATGATGATATAATAGATGGTGATGAATTGAAGGAGTGAGTTAGGGATTGGGCAATGAAGAAGATGGCCACCCAGTTTCAGACTTGGAAGAAACACCTATACACGACGTATGTCAAGAAGAACATAGCACCAGATTTTACTGTCCTAGGCCCGATCTCAAAGCAGAGGCCCTATTGGGATGAGTTTGTACAGTACAAGACTTCGGAAGAGGGTGTGAGTCGGGTGATAAAGAACCAACGTAATGCCCAACAGAAGACATACCACCATAACTTGGGATCAGGTGGCTACCCGACTTCCATTAAGAAGTGGAACAAAATGGAAGCAGACCTTCTTGCCAAGGGTATCAGACCAGAATCACTCGAGTGGGGAGAACATGCAAAGAATTGGTTTTTTGCTCATGGGAGAACACTAGACCAGGAGACAGGGAAGTGCGTTTATGGCGTAAGACTGCAAGAAGCAGCAGAAAGATTGTTTTATGCTCAGAGAGCTACTGCTAGTGGTGCGTTCAGGCCCAACAGAGAGAAGGATGAGCTGACATACGCCATCGGGACTATTGAACATGGTGGCCGAACTAGAGGCAAAGGAAGTGTCTCATGGGAGCATGGATTCCCTCAGGACAGACCTTCCTACAGAAGCCGCCAAAGAAAGAAGGAAGAAGAGGCACAGCGGCTCCAGAGGTTGGAGGAAGCGGTGCGTGAAGCACAGGAGCGGAAAAAAAACCTTGAAGCGAGAATGCAAGAGGAAATAAGAAGACAAGTGCAAATAGCAGTGAGTGCAAGCAAGTAGGCATCAGAGCCAGGAATCAATATTAGCCAATCTATTCAGTTGAAAAGCAGCTGCGCTTCCATGGAGATACCAAATCAAGGGGACACAGGACTGTGCTTCCCTATGGATGACGTCACTGAACCTTGTACAACGTATGAGCTACACATTCCGAAGGGGAATTCCACAATCAAGGTGGCTATCGGTCTTGTTAATCCTATCGATCGAACCAAGACACCAAGGATTTATGGAAATATAATCCAAGAAGGATATGCTACCATCTCGGTAGATAAAACTAAAAAAGGTTTTAGTGATTTGCCTCTTGACATTCCTGGAGGTGATGGCGAGAAGACTCTAGGAGAAGCGGAGAAGACATTCATTCTATGGCGCAAGCGCTACATCATCATTCCAGGGATGTTGGCTCCACCTCCTCCTGAACTACCTCACCATAGGTACGTACAGATAAAAACACTACATCATTAATTTGTATTGGCTTAAATAATTAACAATCTGCTTATAATAATATGTCATTCCTTTTTTTGTAGAAGATCCTCCCCCAACCTAAATCCAATTGTTCAATCGCCAGATCATCATAGTGCTCTGTACGATGACATTGTGTTGGAAGGTGAGGCTGCATCCACACCATCTCCAAGGAGGTCTCCAACGCCGCAGCCGCCACCTCCAAGGAGGTCTCCAATGCCGCTGCCAACACCTCCAAGGAGGTCTCCAACGCCTTCCCTGCCCCCGCCTACCAAGAAGCCTAGCAAGAGGCCAGCCCCTCAAATGAAGAACCAGTCCCCGCCTGCAAAGAAAGCCACCGTGAAACCAAGGACTATTCCCAAAATAATATCTGAAGAGAAGAAAGAAGGAACTGATGCATTTAAAAAAGATATGTCTAGATTCTATGACAAACTTAAAAAGAATCAAGAAGCAAGGAGAAACTCGGAGAAACCGTACTTCTTCGTAGCTCCAGATATTCTAAGAAAAAGGGTGGCTTCTTACCAGCAACAACAGCGGGAATCTCATAAGCCGTCCAAATCAACGTTATCGGACTATGACCGTACTCTCACCAAGTCAATTGAGGTAGCACAGAAAAAGAAGCGGGCAGGGAAAGGAGTTGCCCAACTCGGACAACAAGCGCACCAATCAGTCCCCCCGCTAGTTGTTGGTAATGAATATGGTTCGAATTTAGGATTAATGCATCAGGAAAACATACCTCCGGATGTCGATTTGGATCACCTTGGTGAATTTATTGATGAGACTGGTCTCGACCTTTACCAGATGTTTGGTGATGGAAACATTGAGAGTGCGGCGGAGGTTGATATTTGGAAGAAAAAATTTGTACTAGGCTAGAGTCTATACAACCCTTAAGCCTTATCTGATTTGGGGACGCAAATTTACCTACTAAACAAGTGGTACATGCAGGCATCTACCGGTGGAGACTTCTGCGTTGGTGTCAGAATTAGAGACGAACATTGGTTCCATGGCGATGATGTTATGTATGTTGACTTTGCAGAATTTCATCAACTATGCCACCTGACCTCTCTGGACAAAGTTATCATTAGCTGCTATTGCCTGTAAGTAATAATTCTTTCGATCTATTATTAAACTCATCATATGTGTGTATATGCATATAAATTATCCTAACAAGTACTATATATATGTAGATTTACAATGACAGAGCTCAAAAAGGAAGGCTGCAATGAAATTGGTTTTGTTGATCCCCATATAGTATTCAAAGACCCAATTACTCCAAAGACTAATTGGAAGTCTGAGTCAGAGAGTAACCTCATGAACTTCTTAGTGAACCAACGCCACAAGAAGGATATACTCTTTCCCTATAACTTCAAGTGAGTGTTAATAATGTCGATCATCCTTAATGGCCCATATGTTGATTCTAGTTAATTAATTAGTGTTATGCGTTATATCCTATAAACACATGCAGCAATCACTGGATATTGATGGACATCGATCTGGTGAAAAGTCACTTGATAATCTATGACTCGATGATAAAACCACAACAAGACTACCAAGATATGATAGATATTATCCAAAGGTAATTTCGGGATCTCTAGCAACTATATATACACACAAACATGATGATTAACTATATCTGATGACTTGGCAAATTTTTTATTGGGCGGTGTTTGGAAAACCTTTATTGAGAAGCAACACATGGAAAAATACAAAGCGCCACTGAATGTAATCCCTTTGAAAGTAAGTCCCCTGAATCGCATCATCTTTATTAATTAAACATATAGCTTTCACCGGATCACCAGATTAGATGACAAATCTTTTTCTCGTAAAGTGGTGCCTAAGGCAGGAACATGGGAACAACTACTGTGGTTACTATGTTTGCAAGTTTATCAAGGTGGTCTCCCAAAGAACTCCTACAGAGAGACTCAAAGTACGTTAAAAATACACTATATATTCATTTAATTATTATTATTGATTGTGTTACTATGTCTTTATATATATGTACATATATTAATTTATTTTCCTTTAATTCAAACCTGTAGACTCGATGATTGGAGGAAAAGGTCATACGGCAAGACCAAATCAAAGCAATTCAAGAGTCTATAGCCGGATTTTTTAATGAGCAGGTCATCGATTCCAAGGGCGAGTTCTACTTCGACCCAACACTGCCATGGAAACCAAGCTAGAGGATGAGAGGAAACTTGTTATATCACAACAACTGTAATGCAATCTTTTTGTAATATATGCACATGAAATAATATAATGTAAAATACACATATGCATGCATGCATGTAAATATATATATGATGCATGCATATATATATATATATATATATATATATATATATATATATATATATTTCTATGCTTGAATTGTGTGATTTAATACGTTCATTGTGCTTGAACCGAAACATACTATACGCGCGTATAAATATATAATTAGCAACGTACAATATGACTTCAAAAACCTATTTTAAAAAGAAAAGAAAAAAGGAATAAAACCTTTAGTCCCGGTTCGTATTACCAACCGGGACTAAAGGTGCTGGCCATCGCGGCATGTCAGGAGGCACCTTTAGTCCCGGTTGGTAATACGAACCGGGACTAAAGGTCCTCTTTTAGTCCCGGTTCCTGACTCGGGACTAAAGGACCCCCCTTTAGTCCCGGATGCTTGCTCCCGGGTGGGGAACCGGGACTAGAGGGGGTTCCCCACCGGGAGTAAAGCTCTGTTCTCTACCAGTACTACCTAATACATATATGCATAAAATTTTAAGGAAAGGCTTAGAGGGGCTCCACATGCCCAGGATCGGTAGGGGGGCTAGAGCCCCCTAGCCCCACCGCTGGCTTCGTCACTGGTGACATATATATGTTCGGCATCAATGTAGCGTTACCCCTTGTACTAATGATATGGACATCTTGTTTTCTATTATGGAGCCATGTGAATTTTGGTACGGTCCTCAAACGTTCATGATTAGTTACCTTCTGATCCACAATTTTTTCTACACTTTTATTAGATAAATGCTCGAACTTTTACACTACTGTGCAGAACATTTGCAGAGATACTGTGAAAAATGGTTTTTTTAGAGGCGGTTCACCACTGAGTGATGATTTTTATTAGGAGCGGCATTCAACCGCTGCAATCAATTTACAGGGGCTGTTGGTTTCCGATGACTTCGGAAATACCAACTGCCTTGGAAATCATTTCTTAGAAATTTTAAATTTAAGAAGACATAAAAATAGTAAAAAGATTTAATCTCAAGAACAACCCACTAGCTAAGTATCATGATCGCAAGTCACTACAAACTCACTAGTCACACGATTTTTCGTGTAAAATACACGCATGCATTTCTTAAGATTCAAACCCATGACTTTTGCCCTCACGCGTGGTATAACATTCATGCTTTCATCATCTTATTCTAGAATTTTATACTTAATATTTTGGCCCTAAATGATCTAAAATGAAAAAAAAAGTTTCAATTACAAGTTCACGTGGCCGATCACTATAACTTTGGTGGCATCATCCGTACAGGGCGACTCGGGGGCGACTCAACCTCTACCGCCCAAGCCTCCCACCGCACCTGCTCTTGGCCACCGCCACCGCTCTTCGGCTAGCGGTGGTGGCGGCCAGTGGGGGCGCCCAACAAGGCCACCCCCCGCAACAACTTCCACCACTTCCCTCCTCCCCTCCCCTCCCCTTCCATATGCTCGAGCTTTGGTTTTTTCGACACCAGAGGTGAGCAAGATGACCGGACGACAGACCGAATCCGTGTCTTCTGGGGCCAGATCTGTCGACCCCCGCCCTAGATCTATGCACCCGGGTGGCTCACCGTCAGCCATGGTCTGCCCAAAGGCGTGTCCGGAGACGGACGACCAAGAGGCCCCAACGGTGAAGCTGTATCCCTCTCGAGCGATCTCTGGGGAGTGGGGACGCCACGCGGGGATGCGCCAGCGATGCTCATGCTGGTGGGCCTCCGGACTTGCTTGCCTCGTTTCGAGCAGTAGCAGTCCGACATGTCCGCCACGGATCCCGTGGATTCGGGTCCACTGGTCCTGGATCCGGCGCTACCAGGACCGACAGGTGGACCGTGCGGCGGGCACGACGGCCGACGAACGCGAGCGGCGCGGAAGAGGAGGCAGCCCCTAGAGTCCATCCTAGCCGCCAACATGGGCCTGTCAGCATGGCCTCCTTGGACGCGCCCTACTGCCCGGACATCGGCAAGCTCGGCCTGGGCAGTGGACGCGACAGCTGCAGCAACCCTGCTGCCCCCGCTCCTGCTACATCTCTCATCAGCAGCAGCAGAAGACCTTGTCCTGCGCCCCCATATCTGGCACGACGAGCATGAATAGGCCCTGCGCAATGCGTGCTGAGCTCCGGAGAACTCTCTCGGTGCTTGGGCCCTGCTGCTCCATGAGCCAGCGCCTCCTGTTGGACGACGACACCTTCCTCCATCCTGGTAGCAGCAGGACTATGGCGGCGACGGTGGTGGCGGTGACAAGGCTCCGGCGTCGTTGCTCCCCTCTAGTCGTCGACAAGTTTGGTCTGCCACGTTGAGCTCTGGGTTTGTTTCTGCGTGCATACGGAATCTAGGTGAAAACCTTACCTGGCTATTGCCCCAGGCTAGCGATGACAGCGCATTTGGCATCATCTCCCTCCCTAGATGTGTCGCTGTAGATTTCAATTCTCGCTACTGTGAAGGCCATTTCGAGCTGGATGCATCCGCTGAGCAGGTCTCGAAGCGAAAGCCCTTATGAGCCTGGTGCTATGGTTGTCGCGTGTCATATCCGGTTTTAAAAACAAAACCAGATTCATCATATGTGTGCCCAAAAAATCCACATATAACAACATAATAGAGGATATTAGAAACAATGTTATACAGCAAAAACATACTTATAATTAACACTTACATCAGAGTATAGCGGAACAGTTACTAATTTTTTCTTCAGGCTCCAAACTTCATAGGGGACGGCGGACTGGGGGTGACATACGCCTAGCACTCCTCAGAAACTTAATCAAGCTTCATCTTCTGTTACCCATTCGAAATTTTTATCCAAGTAATTAAAAAGTAAAGCAAGCGTAAGCAAACCACCGCTTAACAAGCATAATATGAGGGGATGTAGCCTCAAGTGGTTTGACACGGCTGAACTGCGGTAAGCAATTTTAGTAGACCAAGTTTTATCATTAGAACCTGAGTTGCTAAATTATGCGAAAGCTCTAGTTTCCACATGATCATAAACAATGGCAATATGACAATAATGAATAAGCATGAGCATCAGCATCATAGTATAATAAGAACCCACAATTCTATGAGTTTTCCAAGCTGCTCATGACTATGAGCACGGCTGTTATAACAGTCTTACACTCTGCAGAGGTTGTACACTTTCACCATGAGCGGTGATTTACCCTTTCGCCTGAGGTGATCAACCTCTTGACCCACTACCAAGGAAGATCGGCAGGGTTCACTATGAAGTCTTTTAAAGGTTCGTCTAACAAGGTAGTAGACGCTAGGTTTTCAATTGGCAATGAAATATAAAGCCCCCCTTTCGAAAGGCACATTTCACGCAGGCTATACACATAGGGATAGAGGCCGCACTATACTCAGCTCGGCAATCCCCTTTTACGCCCTTTCAGGTAACCACTATCAAGCTAGAAAAGTTCCTTCTACTGAACCAAAGCCAAAGCCATGTAGCACTCATGGTTGTACTGTAAGTCCTGGATTTTGCTGACAGATAAGTCCTTATGATTCCATGTTGCTAAAAAGCACATTTTAAACATCATTGCATATGCCATTAGCCAATATTACGGAGCTTTCATCATTAAGTAGAGCAACTAGCAAGAACTACCCATATGCATAAGCCCAGTAGGTAGCAAGGAATAAGGTAACAAAAGTATACTAGGTAAGGTCTTAATGTTTCATCATATTAGACACATGCGCATGAAAAGATGATTATAATGTTATTAGGTAACAAGGAGCCTCATATTATACTTGCCTTTTACACTTCCTCAAACTTCCTTATACTTTGCTTCTAGTCACCACCTTTCTGATCTTCAGTGCTCACAAACGGTTCTTGTTCTACTCGTAGCAAGCACCATGCATAGGCAAATATACAAGTAACAAATAAAAGCAACTAAGAACAGTACACCACACAAGAGAAAATGTCATGCTAAAATAGAACTACTTGCTATGGTCGCGAGAACGCAAGAGACACCGAAAACGAAGCTATGATACCAAAAGAAACGACTACCGAAAGATTTATATCACACAAGAAACAACTATGAGCTTGATTTAAGTTAATTAAGACGAACTATGTAAATAGTATTAATTCAGATTAATCAAAACATGTTTAATCTCAAAAGTCAAGTTAAAGCTAACCATATTTTATTTATAAACATATCTCATATTGTTTAAGCCATTAAACTTTACATTGCAAAAGAAATAAACATGTGAGAGCATCTAATTCAAATTTAATATATGTGTTTAAACTAAGCAAACTTATAATTTGAAAAGCATATTAATGTTTGCAATTGGTCATATTAATATTTGTTTATAAAACAGCCAAGTATATACCTATATGGCTTTTAAATTAGAAAACTAATTGCACATAAACATTAATGACATTAATATTTCAAATTATAAAATTCAGAAATATTAGCATGGTCGCTTCTAATATTTAAATTACGCCAATCCAAAACTAACGCAAAGGAAACAAACTAAATCAGAGCTAGGATGATGGAAGTTCGAAGAATTAAGATGCAAAAAACTGAAACGGTACACGGGAGGTTTGCTAATTACATGCAAGATGAGATATGGTCGTGTGTGTATGATGAACATGCACTACGTCAAAAAGCATTTCTAGGGGCGGTTGTAGACCATTTGTAGAGGCGGTTTGCCCATCCGCCCCTACGAAGGGTCTCTACAAATCATGTATTTGTATGGACGGTTCTCAGGCCACCCCTACAAATCGATTTGTAAGGGCGGCTAGTGTTTCCAGCCGCCCCTATAAATATATTTGTAGGGGCGGCTCTTATTACCAGCCACCCCTACAAATAGATTTGTAGGGGCAGCTGTAGTACCAGTCGCCCCTACAAATAGGTATTTGTACGGGCGGTTCAATCTAGAACCGCCCCTATAGTACATTTTTCCGCAAAAAAAATCAAATTTTCAATTCAAAATCACTTTGCCGAACGTCCCACAACAACGTTCCGAACAGCATTCGCGTTGCCGAACGCCCCGCGACCAACGTTCCGAACCGCGTTCGCGTTGCCGAACGCCCCGTGACCAACGTTCGCATTGCTGAACACCCCACGACCGCGACTACAAGCATAAGAGTATTCTATAAACTACAATTACAAGTCCAATTCACATGAATATATACAATCCATCATTAAATATATAAATTCCATACACATTGTTATCAACATCCTAGAGCTAGCCTTTCAGTCTCACGAAGGTGTTGGTACTGAGGATTTGTACCTAAGTCAGACTCTCGGTCATGATAGGCGCCTCTGACGTGTACAATCTGGTCCAATGTGAAGTTGCAAAGGTCACCGACGAGCTCTAAGAGTTGGTCATCCTTGTATGGGTCTCTTTTCATTCCTTTCTCTTCTCTCCACTACAAGAAAACAAGTTTCAGTTTAGTATTTCATACCATTTACGAAGTTTTTATACTACGGGTAAAGAGGTTCAAACATACCCTTAAAGGGTGTCTCCTGTAGGCACCGGTGTTACCCATCATACAATATATATAGTATCCACAATGTACACTCCCAGGCTTCTGCTTGGGGCACTGTGTGTTTTGCATATGAAAATGTTAAGTAATGCTTTTGACAGCCATGTAACGGAGTACTGAAGAAGTAAGTTACACATAGTGTTTTTATAGCCAGCTTTTCCTTCCTTGCTGGATTATGCCTTCCATGATGATTAGTGACATAGAACCTAAATGCCCTATTCGAATTATTTTAGCAAATACAACTTGTTAGTATCCAAAAGTGAACATTACAAGTATGTATACAAACATATAAGCTAATGAGGATTGTCGATATGTATACGTCTTGAGAATCGATATGAAGTCTTTGTATGTCACCGTGTCCTTATCTAATGAATCAAAGACCCATGCCATGCTCCTCCCGATGTCGATGGCTATACAAATCCAGTGGTTGCTGCATGGATTTAATCATAGAACTAGATAAGCCCTTTTGCATCGAATGAAATATATCGAACAAAGCTTTAAGTATAGAGTTGAGCTTACTCAAAGTTGTATGGTAGCCATATAGTAGAGTGGTGTTGGAGATTTTTGAAAGCCAAGGCAATATATGCCGCAACCTTATGAGACTCTTCCCTTAGCTTCGCACTACGGATGCGCTCTTTCTCCTAAAGAGTCTTTGCAGCTGCTAACTCTTTGGTATCCAGTGTCCACCGTTTAGGGTAATTAAAATTTGTTTGGGCTATAGCTTGAGGGTCTACATACCCGGCTTTCACACTTGGCATTTGTTTGACAATGTGCACTTGCATTCTACAAATCACAGCGTGGGTTAGTTACAACAAAATTCAAAGATTACATTCATATCATATCAGGAGGACAAGGACTTATAGGCACCACGTGCGAATTAGATTCATCTCTATTTCTCCTAGGTGAAAGCATGTGTGCATGTCATTGAAGTCAAAGACAATTTTCCCGGCTGGGCTTCCAAATGTGCCGGTGGGAAAGCATGCTTGTATGATATCTATGCTCGTTGGGAGAACATGCAAGTACCAATCATGGAACCTTCTCATTCCAAGTGGTAGGCGCTGGATGTCCCGGTTTGGTAGGAAGGGCTTGCCTGTTTCATATTTTTTTGGGCAATCCTTTGACCATTCGATGGCATCAACATTTGGATACTGCTTTGCAATTTGGTGAAGTTTGCTACTAACGGCCTCCTCAGAACCCCGTGATGGGACTTTTTTCACTTGGTTTTCAGGCTTGAATTGATCATGGGAATACCACTTGGACACCGACGAGACGTCTTTGATCGGAACATAAACTGGCCTTATGTGGATTGGAATCTTCTTTCGGAGTTCCCATTCAGGCACGTCCTTATCTTCTTGTGCATCACCTTCTTTAGGAGGCACTCGTTGTTCATGTATCGGTTGTGCTTGTTGAGAAGACCGTGGCATCTCATGATGCACTTGCCCGGTACCAGGGCAGGAATTCTTCTCTGCTTTGCATCGTTGCCTAATAGAGTGTCCTCTGGGGGCTAAGATTCTTGTACCACCTTTTTTGTACCCTTCTTATCCCTCTTTTTCCCCGTGGATGGTTCATCCCCACCGTAAAGGTCATTGTTCTTGTACCGGCTGGCCCCACACCGGGGACATTTATCCAATGACTTGAACGTTTCACCATGAAAAAGTATACAGTGGTTGGGGCATGCATGTATTTTTTCAACCCCCATTGTTAATGGACTTATGATCTTCTTCGCTTGGTATGTGTTGGCGGGAACTGAGTTTGGTTGTGGCAGCACCCATGACAGGAGATGCAATAGATCATTGAAACTACAGTCTGACCAGCTGTACTTAGCCTTCAGGATGAGCAGCTCAAGCACGAAACGTAGCAATGTCCAATGTGTCGGACAACCCTTTTCAACACCATACACAGTCTCCTTCGATGCTTTTGTCACTCTTTCCAAATTTTCTAGACCTTTCGGGCTATTTAGTAAAATCTCTGGTCCAAGGGTTCGAATCATGTCATCTAAATCATCTTCAACTCCGACACGTGCTCCACCATCATTATTGGCACCACTTTTGTCGTTACCATCCCAACCACCAGCATCACCACCTTGTTCATTGCCAAACTCGAAATCCATTTGTGCATCAAGCTCGGCTGAATATTGGGACAGGGATTCTATGGTTTCATCGTCATATTCCTCCTCATCCTCGTCGTTAACAATAACCGTTTCACCATGATGAATCCACACCGTGTAGTCCTCAATAAATCCTCGTATAATCAAATGTGATCTGATGATAGTCACATCTGTCCATGCCATACGGTTCTTGCAATCTTTACAGGGGCAAATAATTGTATCCTTATTCTCTTTCAATGTCGTTGCATGCTTCGTTGCGGCTTCAATAAATTTATCCACCTCTTCACGGAAACCTGCCTTGAACCTTAACGAACCATATATCCAAGAGTTCCTGTACTCCATCTTTAACAACAACAACAAAACAAACATTAAAGGACTACTTATTCAGATATATATAAAAATTAATCAAAGTAATAATTATTTGAGAATAATTGTATATACCTCAGATATATATGAATATAAATCTAATATAATTACATGAAGCATACAAACACACCATGGTAGAGGAAAATTAATTAATGGCCCATTTATCCATAAATAATTAAAATACATATTTATTGATTACAATAAACAATTTCAAAGACAACAATTAGCAATAATTATACTTTACCCAATATCTTTCGTACAAACCCTAGTCCAATTTTATCAAACATAAATTTACAAAAAACAAAATTAATAAAAAAACCAAACCCTAGATCTAGATCACATGCACATGAAACATCCATAAAACTAAGTAATGGTTCACTAAAATCAAGAACCATGGACCAAATAAGGGTATGGTCTTGTTCCCCTCCCTAATTTACCCTAGTACATTTAAAAGTTGGGTCTAATTTGCTCATAAATAGCTCAAGCACCATAGAAGAGAGAGAAAAACAAAACTATAATTATTCACTAATCAACCATTAAAACTTCAAAAAAAGTGTGGAATAGCATTTTCTTACCTTCTACAACCTCTCCACCAAAGGATTTAAGACCAAAACCTTCCTCCTTAGTAGAGCAATTTTTGGGAGGTGCCCAAGGCCTCCCCACCTTTCTTTCACGGGTTGGATTGAGTGACCCGAGGAGGAAGAAGGTGCTGCCTCAGTTTTATATGGGGCCATTTGTAGGGGCGGCTGGTGATTGAGCCGCCCCTATAAATAGGAGCTATAAATACGGGGCCATTTTTAGGGGCGGCTCAATCACCGGCTGGTGATTGAGCCGCCCCTACAAATCAGACCCTATTTGTAGGGGCGGCTCGTAACACCAGCCGCCCCTGCTGTTCCATTTGTAGGGGCGGCTGGTGTCTGGGCACCCGAGCACGTCACTGTAGGGGCGGCTCCATCACCAACCGCCCCTAAAAAAAATTGATCCGTCGCTAAAAATCGTTTTCTACGTAGTGATGTTAGCATAGGAATTGGGTTTGTTTTCCGCGTGCAAGAATAAAGAGAGAGCTCTGAATGATAACGGAGGGGTAGATAAAGTATTGAACTTGCATGGAATCAAATCATACGGACTGTAGTTTGATCCAATAGATGGCCTAATAAGCACGCCCAGAGTTGGATTGACGCATCTATATATATTCAATGAATAAAGAAAAGGTTAGTACAAAGTCTGGAACTTAACTGCAATTGTCGATGCTTATTGCTGGCAGCCTTTAATGTACACATGTACAGGGATGGAACATTCAGAACTGAATTGCAGCAGATGATTAGCGGTGGCCTGCTGCATGTGCCCGACGTGAATATGAACATGATGTCCGGCTGGAAAGATTTGCAGGGCATGTGCATGGCAGCTTGCTAGCTAGTTGGAACACAGACCTTAGGGCTCGACAAGCAGAGAACGCTTGGCTTCCTCACCTGCTCGGGCAGCGAGAGCCCAGCCAGCCATGGCGACCAGGAAAGGCACAGCGGCGGCACGTCGGCAGGCGCGTACATACGATCGATGACTGCATATGGATAAGCAGCAAGGGGCGTAAGGGAAACATACAACGTGCATGGTCTAGGACATGGTGTACACGACAGGGGAGAGAGCGAGGAGTACATGGAGGTGCTCACCAGTGGTCAACTGCATGCAGATTGCATTGACAGGGCATGCCGAACTAGACGAGAAGAGGGACCTCCTCCGGCGATGCATCTGCAAGTGGGTTTAAGAAGAAGTCGGCGATGATTGCTCCAAGCGACGATCGACTTGCAGCTCGGCCTGGCAGGGACTGGAGATCGCAGGGGCTGGCGGATCTACGAAACCTGGGCGTCAGAGACAAATCTCCAATCTCGGTCTTGATGGCAGCGAGGAAATGTCGGCGGCGCGTGACTTCTCTGATGTACGCATGGCTGTGTAGGTGACGATGGATTCAGGCCCTAGGGCATGTTTGGTGGGTTGGTGTGCAGGAAACGAAAGCAGGAGCAGAGTTCGCCTGGCGAGACTTTATTGGGTCAAGGCCTCCTGGTTTGCACGCCGTGATTCACCCAGGTAAAACGCATCCAGGTGGATCGATTCCATCTCCAATTCGATCTGCATCGGCCTGGGTGAGATAAACAACACCTGTCCGTGGGGCCTGGCCAGCAGAGGAACAAAGGAAGGGAGCAGCAGGGTTGATTACGACCTGAGTGCTCAATTGTGAGCTGGCTTCAGGGACGTCAATGACAAGGAGGGTATGGAGCGGAGTACATGCCAGTGATCGATGAGGCCAGGCCACAATTCAACTCGAATCAGATTGCTGGGATCCCAAATAAAGATTTAGATCTCATAAAAAGATATTTTGAGGCATCCAATAAATTAGATTTTCCTCAGATAAATGGGAAAAAGTTTTAGCAAAAATCAGAAAATTCCCGGCGAGGATATATTAGAGACGTGTTGATGGACGATGATCTCAAATGAATTATTTGGAGCGGAAGAAAGATTTTGGGAAACTGCAAACCAAAAAGGTCAAGATTAAGAAAGCAGGGATTTGATTTACAAAAAAAGACACATAAACCGGAGAAGGAAGATCGACCTACTAAACGTATTTTAATGACTTTCCTCACTCTCAACACACAAGCAATAAGCAAACATCAGATCAAACAAAAGCCCGTCAAATTAATACAAAAAAGTTTGAAGATTCACATTTTCTTTATATAACTAATTGGCGCTGACTTAAACTAAATTTAGTAAATTTTATCCAAATATTAAAACATTTACTTATTTAGTGTTTTCTATGCATAACTCAAAATTAGAAATTTTGGGGTGTGACACCGCGCCCAGCACAACCTTGTGCTGCTCTATAGTGGCTCTCCCACCCTATCTTGTTGTTGATCTGGCTACCCTCCTACCCCTTGGCTTTTGCAAAAACTAATTGCTGTCATGTGCTCGCCATCAATGGCTTGCTTTGTCATCCTCTAGATCACTTGAGTGCTCCGCCTCATCATATGCTGGGTTGTGGGGACCTTGATCTCTTCTCTGGATCTCCTTGTTCTCCTCATAGCGGCCCTCCCCCTTTGAGGCTTCCTTCCCCCAAATGGTGTTGATGTACGTTAGTTGGAGCCTAGATGCACTCCTAGGTGATGCTACTCACGAATGCCACCTGTCGGTTCCTACTCAATGCCTCACAGCTTCCTGGCTGTCGTCTGTTAGATCCAACTCAATACCTTAAAGCTGCATGTGAGCTAGAGTTCTTCAGAATACGTCATTAGTGGTGGCACATGTTAACAAGAAGTGCTTGCACTAGCTTCGGTCAGTAGGCAGAGCTGGTAGCTGAATCGTGTTGTGTTTGTTAAGTGTTGTAATTCTACTCTCTCTCTCTCCCCACTCTCGTCGAGTTCTAATTGGCGCCAAGCCGAACTTTAGGGTCCTTGACCCACCCATCACCAGACCCCGTCTGGAATCTATGGTAATATATTTAGGTGGGGACTTTTGGTCCCCCGGTGTTGTGCTAAAAAACTATAACTTTGGTGCTTTGGTATGGAACATGTCTCCATTTGAAAAATTAAAAAATATGAGAACATAAAACGTATTTTTTGGGACTATGAACGACCTCAAATAAACATAACGTCAATGATAGTTTTCTATCTTCTCGAGCTCAAACTTTTGTTAGCTCTATAGCCTGGCCGAGCTCTCTTCCCCTCCGCATGCACGCAACAGTGCAGCTGGCTACCATGGACATGTAGTTAGGAAGAAGAAAGAGGCTGATGCATGAGGGCCACCTGTAAGAGGGGCAAAAGGGGCATTTCAATCTTCTGTTAGCTACCGTTTTGATGGTAGTGGCATATAGGGGTCGAAGAAATCCAAGTGATGGTTGAGAAGGAAGATGAACTTTTTAATGGCTAACGAGAAAGTTGTATATTTTATAATGGCTCACAAGGGGATTGTCTCAAATATCTAGGGTGACCAAGAGAGGGAAGGCTTTTGTGGCTGAGAGAAGTTTGGGACGGCTCTATGCATGGTGTGGGGAAAGATTATATTGGTTAGGGTTTACAATGGACTAGGCTCCCGTTTTGACATGTTGGAGGCATTTACAGAGGCAGTTATACTTGTGGCAGCCTCTAAAATAAGAAGAGTGGTTTGGTTTTGGCAGACATGGCATCACAAATTCAGGTTAGTCATCCAACATGGTACCACATCAGCAACGAGAGAGGTAAATCAGACTACGTTAATAGTTCAAAAATAATTAGAGTATAAAAAACATAGAAATATTTTTTCAAAAGAAATCACGATTAAAATACTAAAATCTAATTTAATCTTTAAAAAATTGTTTTAGCTCGAAAATTAAGAAACTAATTTCATACATTTTCTAAAATCATGCTCTATATTATGGTTCCTAACTTTTGTTAGTAGATACTCTTTCTAGACTGAAATAAAGTGGCAAAATAGTAACCCATTCCTGGCACGAATTTAATTGATAATTGTACAACATAGGCTGCCCCATGAATATTTTTGCGGATGGGCTAGTGCTCGGACGGTCTCCCACGCCCCCGCCCGAAAATATGGAAATTAGCCCCGCCGCATAAATCCCGTGCCAGCACCCCGCGTCCCAGATGTAGCACCACCTCCTGCATCGCACCACGCCCCCCGCCTTGCGTCCCATCCTGCTTCGACGCCACCAAACTCCATGTCCAGGTCGAGCTCGAACTACCGTGGCAAGATCCAAGGTAAGGGAGAGGACAGGAGAAGGCGAGGCGCGCCGCATGAGGTAGGAGCCGAAGCCCTGCAGTAGGTCGCTATCTGCTAGCCACCAACGCCATTGAAACATGTGCAATACCTGATCTACTTTTGAAACATCCAGATGAAACATTTGCAACTTGCTCCTGAAGATATATGGATCACTTGAAACATGCGTCTGAAACACTTGAAAAAACACCTGAAAACACTTAAAAAACAATTCCAAAACATATGCAACATTCAGATAAAACACTTGCAACATAAGTGTGAAACATATGCAATATCCAAATAGACACTTGCAACATACGTCTGAAAAAACAGATGAAACATTTGAAATATATACTTGCAACATATGTGTATAGCCATTGCAACATATGCAACATCCCGATCTACTTTTGCAATATCCATATAAAACACTTGTAATATACCTCTGAAACACTTGAAATATACACTTGCAACATGCATTTTTCACCCTTTTTCGTACGACGTAGAGCAGAGCGGGAGAATGGCCGGTTCTGGCGAGCCAGCGGCCGAGAATGGTGGCGCAGCCTGGCAGCAGCCAGCTGTGCCTGCGCCTGGCCTGGGCCCGTCCAGCGACGACCCCTCTCCTAGTCGTGTGGCCACGCGCAGCGGTTGGCGCCTGCGCAGCTACTGGACAGCCAACAGCAACGCTGAGTGGCCAGACCTCAGCGGTGGTGAGGAGGCGCAGTGAGGCACGAGGAGCGTAGTGGCGAGGCAACTCGAAGCTCCACTCTCCCCAACCATGGCGAGCACAGGGGAGAGAAACGAAGAATGAGAGAGATACCGGTCGGGGGCGCACAAGAGGGAGCAGGGGCGCGGCCGGAGCGACGAGCGAGAGGCGGGGTGGGGTGTGCGATAGGCGGGGGTGAGGTTCGAGTGGTGCGGGATGGGGTGCGCACAGTGAAAGCGCGGCAGCAACGAGGCAGAGCGGCGCGCAGTGCAGACCGTGGCATGTAAGAGGCCCAAACCGAACCGGAGGCATATTTCACTTTCACAGGGCAGCAACTAGGGCATCGATGGGCTTAAAGAAAAAAAAAACTACGGCATCGACTGGCGCCTCCATTCTTCCTGCTGTGTACTTGACTGCTGGCTGCTGCTGCCTGCTAATTCTTGTGGCCGCTTGCACCTTTTTGGCATTTCGGAGACATCGTAGTAGTGACTTCCATTATCTGAGTGTGAACCAGGTTTGACTTCTATGAAGCCAGTATGGAGGCAGATGATGCCAGTACACTTTCACCACCCAATAGCCAGTATGAACTTTGGGAAATTATGCCAACTTTCAGTTCGCAGAATCACAACAGCACTTCACCAGGTAACCATTTGCTTACCACAATGGATGGCCATCAAATATGAACTGCCTCTGAAAGTTCGTATATAAGCGCATGATAATGACATGGTTGCACAAACAAATTGACTGTAAATGAAAAACATGGGCGTACAAACCCACAAACCAGGCAGAGCTCGTTTCGCCCGCACATAGATGCAGAATATCGTAGACTTTGTCATAATATCCAACAATTCACAGAGTACCATGTAGAGATCAATAACCGTGCAGCAATAATGACTCATTCTAGTACAACTTGACGAGAAATCATGCCATAAGCAATAAGCATAGCAGAGAACTAATCTTGCGATCCACACAATTGTACTTCGGCAGTATCAACTAAAATCACGATAAGCCACCACGTGAACAGTTTTTCTATGTGCACTAGCCCCTCTTCAATCTCCAGGAACAAATCTGTATACTAAAACAATGTTCGTGTTTCGATGGTGGTATCACTGGCTTTCAGTTTTACCGGTTTGTTCAGGGCCGTTACCATTTGAGTCATTTGATCCAGAGCTGCCATCAGCCCCTTGAGATTCATTGTGCTCGTCATTGGTGGATGTGCTAGTTTCAATCTTGGGATCCACCTGCTCACCATTGTTAGACGTTTCTGTAGCTCCATCACCCTTGTTAGATGTCTCTTCTGAAGAACCATTCACTCCACTGGAAGAATCTCCTTGGGAGCTCTCTGCCTCAGTCGAGACACTGCTGTTCTCAGAGTTCTCTTCTTTGGAATGTGACGCTTCAGTGGTTGTACCTGTTTCCATGCCCTTGTCATCATCACCAGATGCAGTCTCAGTATTTTCTTCTGCAGAGGTGCTATCAGATGAGTTACCCTTGTCATCACCAGATCCAGTCCCAGATGATGCTGTTGCACTTTCATCTTCCAATCCAGTTTCAATATGGACAGCCTGACCAGTGCCATGCTCAGATGAATCTGAGGTAGTGGAAGTTGCATCACCTTGGTTTTCACTGGCATCATTTTGTGAATTATCAGTATGAACTGATGGTATATTCCCTGTTTCATCAGGAAGACTGCCAGTAGCATGGTCATCAGTTGCTTCGGCCTTGGCAACATCGGGAAGGGATTCAGAACCATTTTGAGTATCAACTGCCTCCTTTTTCTCACCTTCTCCATCTGATCCATTCCCACTTCTACTTGCACTGGTTGATTCGTCACCTTGCACCACTTCATCATGAGACGTTCCACTTGCCTCCCCAGTGTTTTCCTCTTGTGCATGATTGTTTTGGGACATATCATCTCCAGTTGAATTGACTTCACTTTTACTCTCAGCAGCAGAGTTGGATTCAGTATCATGCTTGCCTTCTTCTGCATGACCGGTGGTTTCATCTTCATTGTTATTATTATTAGCTTCTGTATTACCATCTGCACTGTTGACTTGTCCTTCTTCCGCTTCTAACCTCTCAGTGTTTCTCTTGTCATCTTCATGCAAGTTAGTACTGTCTTTATCGAACACAGTTTCTCCAGTATTCTCATTATGATCAAAAGTATCTGAATGATGATCTACAGCACCTTCCTCTGGTTTAGTTGTTACATCAGAATTGTCGCCAACCATGTAACTACCTGCCTTTTCTTTCCTCCCCTGGAACGTGCTTCTATCATTATGGGCAAGCTGGTCCTCAGCATCATCCAAGTACTCGTTTTTCTTATCAAAGGAATGCTTCACCTGATACAGGAGCCAAAAAATAACACCTAAAAGTAAGGTAGCTTGGAGTAGTGTTTTGATTCTTGATCCCCTGTTCCTTTGGTTCCGGCTATTTGAATGATGAAGCATGTTTACACCTGGTTAAACAATGCATAATGAACGTGAGGTCACCAGTTAGTACCAGTCAGCACAAGACACAAAATATAACAAGATAATCTGAGTAGATGGTCGTGAACATAGCACAACAAAAACAGTAGGTACAATAACTGTATTCCGTAAAATCTGCCAATGTTACTTTCATGCTTTAGTGCTAGAGAAGCAGCAAAGTACACACAAATATTAAAGCTAGTTTTTGGGTCGGGTAGTTTCTGAGTGCAACTCCAGTGAAAGATGCATGTCAGGAACTTAGGATCTACTCCCTCCATTCCAAATTATAAGACGTTTTGGTTTTTCTACATACATATCTTTTCCTATGCACTTAGACATACTCGTCCAGAAATGATAGCCATATTTGACCATAGTAAAAGTCATACAAAATAAATTTTGACCCACAATTTCTCTTGTAGCATGTAATCAATTGCTAAAGAATCAATATCACCTTAGAGCTACTTTGAACACAAATCTATTGATGTAAGTTTTATGCTCTAAACTTGCACATAATTTGACTAATTGTTGGTCAAACTTTATAAAATTTGACTTTTTCTCTAGTCTAATACACCTATCACTATATTTAAATACATAGTTAAAACAATGTATCTAGAAAAATCAAAACGCCTTATAATTTGGAACGGAGGGAGTAAGATATAACAGAGCAAATATGGGTTCAGAAGGAAAGACTCTGTCCTGGTGAAAGGATGTCCAACTATATATACATACAACCACTAAGCATGGTAAGAGAAAGCAAAAGATTCGCATAGTTTATGCAATTTTGTTTGCCAAACGAGAGAAATATTGGAACATAAGATAGAGAGGGAGTGAAAAGATGTACATAAAAGGAAGCATTTCGAAGGCCATAGGCCCATATAACAGAAAACAGTATCGAATATCAATTTATGTGCTGCACGCATGGAGGAGTATTGAATGCAGCTCTGCTTTCCCCTTTCTTCAAGCAACAAGCACGAAGCACAATAAAGCATACATACATACATGGTAGCAATTTATGCTCTCAGCTCCTGGGGACACATCTAGCCGCAATTTCACGGGAAGCAGTTTCCAGATCAGCATATGTTTAGCCGGATTCAGAAACAAGCTAGTTAACAGAATGTAAAGTGAGTTATTGAGGTTCAAAATGAAGACATCCGAAACATTCTTGTCAAACAAAGGCATCTTATCATCTTATGGAAAAACAGGAATCCTAATCTAATCCAGAAGCTGGTACGACACCAATTAAGGGCTAACAGCAGCTAATAGTATAGTAGTATAATATGCTGAATTTCCAAAGGGGTAAAAAACCCTGTCAGTCGGTAGATTCCAAAAATAGGCAGCAAGTTGGACGGGATTTGAGCAAGAATGGTTGAAGAAATGTCACTTCCCTCTTCCGTTTATGGCTGGATTTGCAATGCAACCTGGAGCATGTCAGGTCACACCCACCCGAAGCCAAGCGTACTGCTGCTTGAACTTGAACCCCAGTCCCCAGAAAAGGAACCTGGACTCACTTGCCGATCCAATCGTGTGGAACAAGCAAATTGAGCACAGGAACATCACAAACCCTTGTCCATCTGAATGTACGTACACCCAGGCAGGCCGCAGGGACATGGTGGCAACTGCTGCCCACGAAGGTCCCCCCTGGAGAGTAGAGAAAGGGCGAAGCAGAGTAGCAGACAGGGGAGGCAGATGAAACGTGGCGCGGAATCAACTAGGCTAGGCGAGCGGCGGCAGCGGGACACATTTGCTCGCTCCGCAGCGAGCGCGCCGGTAACCGCGCATGGAAGCTACTACACGGTACACACAGTCGTCCGCCACACACTCGGTGGAGAGAGGCCCGATTCAGACCTACGAAACCAAGCGCCTCGCGAGCAGTACGACGTTGGAGGGGGAGCGCAGCGCAGACGAGAGGGTCGAGGAAGGGACGGACCTGGATGGTTCCGGCGGACGGCAGTTGAAGGCGAGCCGCCAATGGCGCCGGACAGCGAGGCCGGCGGAGGACGCGATGCGGTAAGGCGGGAGAGCGGGGGTGACTGCCGCGTGACCCGGCGATGACCTGCGTTGATGGATGATGATGATGGGTTCGTTGGCGGCGACGTGGTGGGTACTGGGTTAGATCTGGGACGTGAGCGTCGTGGGGAGGGGGGCGCTGTTTTTTTTTTTTTTTTGCCTGTATGTACGGAGTACTTTCTCTTTTTTTTTTTAGTTTTCTCCGGCGGCGTGCATCTGTCGCGGCCTCGCGGGGTATTTTGGGTTGGCGCTGGCCAGGACTGGATCTGGCGCTCGTGATTTGTCCACGGCCTCGGCCGGGCCGCTGCCTGCCAGCCTGCGGCGTGGTTGCGGTCGCGCGCCTTGGATTCTTCGCTCGTGGCCTCCTCCCCCCTCCTGCTCCTGCCCGCCCGCCCGCGTAGGCGACAGGCGTCGCACCTGCCCCCCTGGTGCGTCGTACGGTGGACTTTGATTACTGTACTGCCTTTACACACGTCGGAGATCCAGCTGCACGCCAGCGCTTTGACAAGGACGGTACTGCGTGCGGCGTAATTATGTGGGCGCCGGCACCAGCTTCGTCACAACGCCGCCGAGATCGTGATAGGTTGGCCTACAACACCGTAGAAGTGTTAGATATTTAGGTAAATTTAGACATATTAATCCAAAAAATTAATAAAAATTTGCGGCAAACATGTGATCTAACCACTGTTTGGCTCTCTAAAATGTAACGCAACCTCATTACAGAGGGTTTTACATATGTTTGTTTTTTTTCCTGATGATGTTATCTGATTCTATATCCAATTCCAAACTAAGATCGCAATCTTCTCATTACACTACTATTTGATACCATTTCCATTTACGTTATCACTGACTGAACCAAACACCCTGAAAAGTGTTAGATGTCTCCGTTGATGAAGAGTTAAGTGCAACGGGAGTATACGCTTTGGACCGTGGCTTGCACCTCTCGAGAAGAGGTATCCGGTCTGACTGGAGACTCGACTGTCACCTAACTCAGAGAGAAACTAGACCAAAGGGTGTGCATCTAAACTTTGAAAGTGTCAGAGAGAAGAGGCATCCGGTCTGCTTTTTCGCATTGTCATCTACCAGTCTCTGTTCTCATTTTCACCGAAGAAATTTTAGGGGCTTGAATCCATAATATACAATTATCCATGCTCCGCGGTCCAAAAATCGCAAAAATCTTAGTAGCAATGCGATTAGTCCTGGGGGATGGTGAGCCCCAACTCTGACCGCCCCCTTTGGGACGACTCTCCCCCACCATCTCCTACCCCTGATCCGACACCGGCGAACCGCCATAGTTGGCCGCAGACAAAGAAGCTCTCGGTGGCGGAGGACCTACTCATTAAGCGAGATCGTTGGCGCCCTAGGAACATGTCTGCCTCGCTGCGCGAGAAGCGAAGCTGGGCGGGTTTGTAGTATGAGGCGGCCTTCCCATCGATCGCGGAGAGCAGTCAGAGGAAGGCGAAGGCGAGAGGATTCGGAATCCTAATCAATGCTTCGCAATAGGATTTTGACAGATCGATGAAGAAGAACTCCTTCCCGTTCGAGGAGATCGCTGACAATTGAATCAAAATCAAGCAAATTCCAATTGAGCTTCGCTAGGAGAGCCATGGTGGGTCGGTGAGGAAGAAGAAGTTGGGAGGCAGCAGGAGTTCTACATTTGAGCCTGTCAAGACGGGACCGGCGCGTCAGCGACCATGGTTCCGCATACCACCTAAGGTGAGAATTGTCCCAGGAATCTTAGGGTCTGGACCAGGCAATGGGACACATGGCATTGATCCAGGGAACGGTGAGCGAGAGGTGAGTCGGGGCACTCCTCCCCCAATTCCATAGCCACACACACCATTCTGGATCCAACTAGATGAGGTAGGGAAGCCAAATCCCAAGCTTCCACCTCAAACCCTAGAATCAGCGATCCCACCCAATCCAGCCACAATCTCTCTCGATTTGTTGGGCACCTATGGAATGGAGGTCCGGTGAAATAGTTTGCTATTGTAGTTCAAGTTGAGCCAGCTTGAATCATGCAGGTGAGGATGAATTACGGTAATGGGCGCTGGAGTAATCAAGGATTTGGTCGCGGTTCTTATGGTAGGGGTAGCTATGGCCGTGGGAGGTTTGGAGAGGGTGCCTATGGGCATGGAGGAGCTAGTGGAGGTTATGGAAGAGGCAGTGGATATGGTGGATATGGGAGGGGTGGCAGCGATGGCAGATATGGCAGAGGTGGGCGAGATGGCGGCTTTGGGAGAGGTGGAGCTAGAGGAGGAATAGAAGGGTGAGGACAAGGATTCTATGGCCGTGGTATGGTCTGGGATAGGAAAACAAATCAGGCTACAGAGGCTAATCAGAATGCTGCTCCCGAAGAACATTAGGGTCAAGTGCAAGGTGATGAGAAGTGGGATAAGATTGCTGACAAGAAGGGTGAAGCCAAGGAAACACAAGCTGATAAGAATACTGATCAACGGAAAGAGGAAGAAGAAGAGCTGCAAGTAATAGTTGCTGAGCAAGTCAAGGTTGCTGAGGAACAGCTAAGTGAAAACAACTCTGCTCATCCTAGAACTGTTTGTGAGATATGTGGCTGATCAAATCATAGCACTAGAGACTGTAGAAGGCTATTTTGTGAGATCTGTGGGATGAACACTCATATGGATTATGATTGCAATAATTGTATGCCATGGAATTTGGGTCTGAAATTATGTGCGGCTTAAGTCGAAGATCAAAGCTTCTTCTATATTCCAGAATTGATAGACCCAGAGTGACTAGGGAAAAGGATAGCACAACTATTATTTCTGTTGTCAGCGAACAAGCCTCATGTAAGCAAATTGAGCAGGAATTCATGGGGCTGGTGGGTACTTCTACTTGGAGATGGAATGCCAGATAGCTTAGTGAAGGAAGATTTGTCATGAGATTCCCTAATGCTCAAATGGTAAGGGTGTGGAGTGGATTCAAGAATTATTACTCAATGAGAAATGTTGAAGCTCAATTGAAGATTGCTCCATGGTCTAACGTGGGATGCAAAGGCATGTTACTGCAGGCCTGGTTCAGGGTTAAGGATATTCCCACCGATCAAAGGTCCATTCTCACAGTGGCTAAGGTTGGAGGTTTGGTCGGCAAAGTGTTGGAAATAGATGAGAAGACAAGACTTAGGCCTGAGTATGTAAGGATGAGAATAGCCTGTAGGGATGTAACTAAAGTTCCAAGGAAAGCTGAGGGGACATTGGGCTTGTGTTTACATGATTTCATCTTTGAAAGAGAGGTACATGAAGCTGACAGTGTGAGAGTACTTTCCAGTGGGATTAGAGTGAGTACAAGTGACAGTCAACCTCCCCCCAAAAAATACAAGGCAGAATTCTCAGCAAAAAACAAGCAATCGGGCACGGTTTTGTCAGAACATACCAAGAATTCTCAAGCTGGGTCCAAGGGCGACAAGCAGGTGTCAGTCTGTGCATCAGCACCCCCTAAGTGCATGGGTAACACTCCCTCTGTCGATACAATCGAGCCGAGATCTAAAGGGATAGTAATACCAGACGACGCAAATGAAAAAGTGCAAATTCTAGAAACTTTCGAGGACTCTGATGCAGAAAGCGAAAGCTTAAGTGAAAAATCCAGAGGCTTGAGGGTTATGAAGAAGTGGGGCAATGCTCAAAGCAAAAAGGTGATGATGAAACACAAAGTTTCTGGTGCATGACAAATAACTCTGGGGCTGACATCATGAGTCAAGTGATACAAGACAAGCTGACTGAGAAGACAATTGTTAGCACTGGCAAAGAGGCCCCCAAGCGGAACATGATGCTGTTAATGAAGATGACAATGGGGTGATTAATACTCAAGAAAGCATAATTACTAATGTTGAAGCAAGTCAAGATGATGACCTCAACAAGAATCTGGAGCTTCAGAAGCCCAAGAGGATGGTGGATGGGAAGAAGTCTCAGCCTATGGAAGAGAAGCAAGGAAGAAGGAGCGACACACTTAGGAAGGATATGCTTCTGAACACTCAGGAGAAAAATAAAATCATGGCTAAAAAGAGATGCATGGAAGGTAATTCTTCACATATAGTTGCTTTATTTGATATTCAAAATACTAAAATGTGTTCTCTTGCAAAAAAACATGGGTGTGATTATTGAGGAAGATGATTTTGATACCTTTGATATGTTGAAAGAACTTGAAAGAGCTAGATCTAATCTGTATGATAAGCAACAAAGTAACAAACAAAATGAGCAGTCTGATATCATTGAAATTAGTGAAGATGAGGGTGAAACTTTGTTAATTGAATGGTATCGTGAGGGATCTTCTGAGTCAGAAGATTTCCTATTATCTATTTCTGAAAAGAAAAATGCCAATAAGGGAAGGAAAAAGAAAGTTAAGATTTCTGATTCATAGGGTATTAGGTACCCCTGAATGTCAGAAAATGAAAAAAGTCAAAGAAAAAATGTTAATGCAAGGCCTAGTTTGGAATTGTAGGGGCCTCAAAAAGAAAGGGGTCTCTACATTTCTTAAAGACCTCATTTTAGAAAAAACAGTTTCATTTTATTGGGTTACAAGAAACAATGATTGCTAATTGTGAAGATAAATTATTGAAAAGATTTGATCCTAATCAAGATTTCCTTTGGATGTGGAACCCTTCAAAAGGAAAATCTGGTGGGATTTTAGTAGGGGTAAGAATAGAGTTATATGATGTTGGCTCTTTTAAAAGAGGAGAGTTTATGTTGCAATTGAATCTATGGGACAAGATGAATAGAGTCAAATGGAACTTATTGATTGTATATGGGGTAGCACAAGAGGAAAACAAAGTTGCTTTTCTTACTGAGATTTCCAGTTTTTGTTCTTCCAGTTCTGAACCTTTGCTGATTGGAGGAGATTTTAATATAATTAGATATGCAAATGAGAAAAATACCAGAGATGGGGTACACAGACATACAAATTTGTTTAATTCTCTTATTCATTTCTATGAATTTAGAGAGATTAACATGACTGGTGGGATGTTTACTTGATCAAACAACTAGGAATTTCCTATGTTAGAAAAATTAGACATAATTTTAGTCACCAAGGAGTGGGAGGACATCTTTTCTCAAGCCATGGTTAAAAAGCTTCCAAGAGAGATTTCTAATCACAATCCATTGATTCTCTCATCTGGGTTTTGTGACAAAGTACCTTTCATTCAATTTAAATTTGATTTGTACTGGTTGAAAAATCCTGATTTTTATCAAAGGTGGAGAAATATGGCATAAACTATGCAGAACTAGATCAGCTCTTGACAAAATTCAGCAGAAATTAAAATTCTTCAAACAATATTTTAGGGGTTGGGGTTTTAATTTACAAGGAGAAATGCAAAAAAAAGAAAAGAAATTCAGGTAGAGCTAGTTGATTTGGAAAATTGTGAGGAGAATATTGGGTTAACTGAGGTGCAGGCGAAGAGAAAAATCCAACTCATGTGTGAGAATTTTAAATTGCTAGACATGGAGGAAACCTACTGGTTTGAAAGGAGCCATGAGACATGGCTCCTTAAAGGTGATAACAACACCATCTATTTCCATAGGTGTGCAAATGGGCATAAAAAGGAAGAACACAATAATCTCTTTAGAAGACGGTGATCAATTAGTTGAAGGAGATGACAAATTATTGGAACATGCCACCAAATATTATTCTAAACCTTTTGGTCCTGGGGTTGAGTTCAACATTCAAACAGACCCTGACATTTGGGCCAAGGCTACTATGGTTACTGATGCAGATAATAATCTACTTTGTCAACCCTTCTTTGAATCTGAAGTTAAAAATGCACTATTTCAAATGGAAGGTAATAAAGCTGTTGGGCCCGATAAGATCCCCATTGAATTTTATCAATCTTGTTGGGACATTATCAAAGTTGACATTATGAAGCTGTTTGATGATTTTTTCTTGAAAATGTTGACATCAGTAGACTCAATTATGGGATTATAACCCTATTGCCAAAGGTGAAGGAGGCAAATAGAATTCAACAGTACAAACCAATTTGGTTGTTGAATTGTCTGTACAACTTGATCACAAAAAAATTAACAATTAGGTTTGAGGCCATTGTAGATAAGCTAATTCAATGCAATTAGACTGCCTTTATGAAAGGAAGGAACATCATGTCTAGGATCATGTGCTTACATGAGATTTTACATGAAACAAAGAAAAGAAAAGAGACTGGGATCATTTGGAAACTTGATTTTGAAAAAGCTTACGACAAAGTTAATTGGAAACGTCTTTTTGAATGTTTGGAGAAAAGAGGTTTCAACCAAAAATGGTGCAACTAGATTAAGTAAGTGGTTTTAGGGGGGACTGTAAGTGTTAAAGTCAACAATTCTATTGGCCCCTACATTAAAAGTTGTAAAGGAGTTCGGCAAGGTGACCCCTTGTCTCCAATTCTATTTAACTTGTGAAAGCATCTAGGCCCCCAGTTGGATTTCGGTGATTAATGACGACACGAGATTACTATAACTAACGTGTGTTTTATAGTGGCAATTTGAGTTATGTCATGATAATGGAAATTGATTGGGCAATCATGGTTGTCATGCCCCTGTCGATGGAAATCGTTTCGGTTTTTAAAGGATGACTAGTTCTAAGTGTCGTTTGGTGTTGGAGAGACACTTAGAGTAGTTTAGGACTTTATTTTTCCTTTGACCATACTATTAAGATGGGTATGGACTAGTAGCTTAATCTAGGTGAGTCTAATGGATTAGGTGTGGTGCACACTTGTCAAACTTAGCACTAGGTAGCTCAGGAATAGCCCTAAGATCGATAGAATTCAACTTCATTCAATGAATTTCGAATTAGAAGTAAATGGAGAGTCAAATGACTGACCAGACGCTGGTTTGGTTGTGACCGGACATAGCTTGGAGAGTCTGGTCAGTTCATTTGATCGGCAATAGCAGTCAGAGTGCGACCAGACGCTGAACGGCAGTGCTCACCGGACGTGACGCTAGCCATATGTATAGCAGCATGGATAGGCTATTGACAATGGACCAGACACTGAACAGAGAAATGACTGGACTCTGGGTGCCAGCATTCGGTCAATAACAGTAAGGTTCCAGAGAGGGTTTTTGATGACCGGACGCGTTCGGTGGTTGCTGACCGGACGCAGGCCAGAGTCCGGTAAGAGCAAACGACTCTTTCTGACACGTTGACGTATTACACTGACCGGTGCATTCGGTCACCTTGACCGGAGCGTCTGGTCATCCTAATACTTGCTAAGTTGGACCTCAACCGTTATGTTTTGAATGGGGGGGTATAAATACATATCTCACTCATCCATTTGAGGTCTCTTGCCCATTTGTTTAGCAAAAAAAACACCTTTGGAGTGCAAGGGAGAGCAAGAGCCTAGTGGGGTGATTGAGATTTGATAATCCAAGATTAAGGACCTCATTAGTGCATAGGGAATAGCAAGTGTGTATCCATCTTTCTCATTAGGCTTGTCTTGGTCAAGTGAGAGTTTGTGCTTGTTAATCTTGGTGATCGCCATCACCTAGACGGCTCGGTGGTGGTTGGGAGCTTGGTGATCATTCGGCGAAGCTTGTGGATGACCTAAGTCATGTTTTGAGCAGTTGTGGACGATTCACCATGATGGAGTGTCAAAGAATCAACCCATAGAGAGCACTTGATCCTTGCGTGGATCAAGGGAGAGCTACACCCTTGCGTGGGTGCTCCAACAAGGACTAGTGGGGAGTGGTGACTCTCCGATACCTCAGGAAAACATTGCCGCGTTCCTTCCCTCTCTTTATTTTGAGCATTTACATTTAAGAAATTCATTTCATGTCTTTACATTCCTAGAATTGCCATGCTACAGTAGGATTAGAACCTAGGATGCAAAACTTTTGTTCGGCAGAACAATAGAAACACATTCTAGATACAAGGGGTGAAATGGGCTAAGTGTAGGGCTTAATTATTGTAAAATTTAGAATTAGCCCAATTCACCCCTCTCTTGGGCATCTTGATCCTTTCAATTGGTGTTAATTCCGCATGCTCCCTAAATTAGGCTTAACCACCTAGAGTAAGATGTCCTACGGGGATGGACCCCCTCCTATCTTTGAGGGAGATAATTTTCCATATTGGAAAATTCACATGGAGGCATACCTAGAGGCTTTAGATGTTGGAGTTCTTAGAGCCGCCTCACAAGGCTTCCCAAAACCTAAAGATCCCGCCAACCTTTAAGGCGATGAGGTTAACTATGAGAAATGGAATGCAAAGGCTAGAAACACCCTCTTTAGAGGCCTTTGCAAGGATATCTTTAACCGTGTGCGGAACCACAAAGACGCCCATGTACTATGGTCGGACATTTGTGCGCTCCATGAGGGAACCAAGAGTGAGCGTGAGGAACGTTATCACCTTGTGATGAAAAAGCTTACTTCATTTGAGATGCTTCCTAGAGAAAGTGCCAATAAGATGTATTCACGCTTGAATGTTCTTGTAGAGAAAGTCAATGGGCTTGGACACACAAATGCAACCATCCGATGTTATGAGAAAGATCTTGAGTGTCCTCCCCATTGACAAGTATGGGCATATTATGATGGTGCTTCATCAAGGTGATCTTTCCACCGCTACACCAACTCAAATATTGGGGAAGATCAATACACATGAGATATACATGCACATCACTCCACAAGATGGCTCTTCTTCCACCAAGAAGAAAGATTTGGCATTCAAGGCTAGCCAAGAGAAGAGGGGCAAAGCAAGAGTTGATCATGATAGCTCAAGTGATGATGAGATTGATGATGCAAGTCTTGCTCTCATGGTGAGAACTGCCAAGATGCTCAAGAAGCTAAACAAGAATGGTGTCAAGTTTGATGGCAAGAAGAAATTCTTTACTAGTAGTAGAAGGAAGCCCATCTCCAAAATAGATTGCTATAATTGTGGAGAACCTGGTCATCTAGCTCATCAATGCCCCAAACCCAAGAAATACAAGTACAAGAAGAAGTACAAGGGCAAGAAAGATGACTCAAGTGATGAAAATGATGATGAGAAGAAGAAGAACAAGCCATACAAGAAGAAGGATGGTAAGAAGAAGGAATTTTACAAGAAGAAGAAGAATAGCAAGGCATACATTATTGGTGATTGGCTCACGGATATTGAATCATCAAGTGGCTCATCTAATTATGAAAGTGAGAATGAGAAGGAGAAGGTGGCCGCTCTTGTGATTGATTCTTCACTATCTTCACCGATACCGCCACCGTCATCCTCTACACACCTATACCTTATGGCCAAGGGTGAATGAAAGGTACAAAATGATGATGATAGTAGTGGTGATGATAATGATAGCAATGATGAAAGTGGTTGTGATAGTGATGAAGAATTTGAATCACCTTCTTATGATGATCTTGTCAAGTTGTTAAACCAATACACTAAAATCATTAGAAAGACAAGAGCTAAAAATGAAAAGCTAGAACTTGAGAAGGACTCACTCTTAGTAAAATATAACATAGCCAAAAAAGCTAGTGTTGAACTTAGAGAAGAAAATAAAATTGTGTCATCCAAACTCAAGGAGCTCAAAACCTCTAAAAAGGAGCTTAGAGAAAAACATGATAAACTTGAGGAGATACATAATGAGCTAACCACTAGTTATAATTTGCTAAAATAAGAGTACACCAATCTTAAGATTAATCATGACAATCTTGTTCTTTCTCATGAGTTATTATCCAATGAGCCACACGATGCTACTAACAATGTTGTTAAGATTGATATAGCTACATCATGTGATGACTTGATTGTTGAGAGCATTGAGCAAGGTTCTAGTAGCAAAGGCAAGAAAGTGGTTGAGTTCGACAACTATGATGATTATGTCAAGCTCAAGAATGAGAATGAAAAGCTCAAGAAAGATCTTGAAAAGCTATCAACCACCAACATAATTGTGATAGAGAATCTTAACAAAGATTATGATATGACCCTTGAGAATGAGATGCTTAAAGAAGAGAACAAGAGACTCAAGATGGAGAAAAATCATGATGAACTTAGAGAAGAAAATAAGAAGCTCAAGTTAGAGAAAGAGCATCTTAAGACCGGTCTGAACAAGTTCACAAGAGGCCACTATCTCCAAAGTGAGCTACTCATGAACACCATGATTAAGATGAATAAAAGTGGTATTGGGTACTTGGCAAATCAAGAGAAGAAAGCTCAAGCTCAACATCAACAACAATACAAGTCAAAGCCTAAGCCAAAGAGATGCTTTGAGTGTGGACAAGAAGGTCACTTTGCTCATGAGTGTCAAACTTACCACCACAACCCTTGCCTAAGCATGCTAGACCCTTTGCCTTCAATGCTCACTATATGCTTAGAAAGGATTCTAGTGGAAAGATGAAAGTTATATTCTTAGGTCCACCCAACAAGAATAGGCCTAAGCAAATTTGGGTTACAAGTCACTAGTTGAGAAAGTCAAGGGCCCCCATCAAGTTTGGGCCCCAAAAAAAATAAGCTTGATCTCTTGTGTGTAGGTGAACTATAAGACTGGTGGAAGTCATTGGGTTATTGATAGAGGTTGCACTCAACATATGACCGGTGATCCGCGTATGTTCACCTCACTAGATGAAGAAGTAGATGGTCAAGAAAGGATTACGTTTGGTGATAATTCAAAGGGCAAAGTTTAAGGATTGGGCAAAGTTGCAATATCAAATGATCATTCAATATCAAATATGCTATATGTTGCTTCATTGAGTTTCAACTTGCTATCCGTTGGTCAATTGTGTGATCTTGGCTTTCAATGTTTGTTTACCGAGAAGGAAGTGGTTGTGTCAAAGAAAGATGATGATCAAGTTATATTCAAGGGTTTTAGATACAACAACCTATATCTAGTGGATTTTACCTCTAAAGATGTAAACTTAAAGACATGCTTATTCACCAAAACATCACTTGGGTGGCTATGGCATAGAAGACTTGCACTATGTTGGGATGCGCTCACTCAAGAAGCTAATGAAGAATGAATTGGTGAGAGGTTTGAAGGATGTGAAATTTGAGAAAGATAAGCTTTGTAGTGCATGTCAAGCCGTAAGCAAGTTGCAAACACTCATCCAATAAAGGCTTATATGTCAACAACAAGAATGCTAGAGCTTCTTCACATGGATCTATTTGGACCAACAACTTACAAAAGTTTGGGAGAAAATCTCTATTGTCTTGTGATAGTTGATGACTACTCTAGATATACTTGGGTGTTCTTTCTTCATGACAAGGCTAAAGTGGCCGCATGTTTCAAGAAGTTTGCCAAGAGAGCACAAAATGAATTTAAAGTGAAGTTCAAGAAGATAAGAAGTGACAATGAAAAAGAATTTGACAACACAAGCATTGAAGCATATTGTGATGAAGTAGGGATCAAGCATGAGGTCTCCGCAACATACACTCCTCAACAAAATGGTGTAGTAGAGAGAAAGAACTGGACACTTATCACCCTTGCAAGAATAATGCTTGATGAGTACAATACACCCAAAGCTCTATGGGCAGAATCTATCAACACCGCATGTTATGCATCCAATCGCCTATTTCTTCAAAAGTTTCTTGGCAAGAACCCTTATGAGTTGCTCAATGGGAAGAAGCCAGACGTATCATTCTTCTAGGTGTTTGGTTGCAAATGCTACATCTACAAGAAGTAGCAACACCTAGGGAAGTTCCAAAGATGTTGTGATATTGGTTTTCTTGTTGGCTACTCATCAAAGTCTAAAGCATATCGAGTATTTAATCATGCCACCGGCTTGGTTGAAGAAACATATGATGTGGAATTTGATGAATCTAACGGCTCCCAATGAGCACATGAGAATCTTGAGGATGTAGGTGATGAACCATTAAGGGAGGCCATGAAGAACATTCCGGTTGAAGATATCAAACCCAAAGATGATGAAGATGATGTACAGGTGATTGATCCACCCTCTTCATCAAATGTGCCACAAGATGATGATAAAGATGGGAGAGTAGAAAATGAAGATACTCATGTCTCCCATGATCAAATGGTGGGACAAGCTCAAGATGTTGATGCTCCACAACCTTGCCCTCAAGTGTTTGATAGAAGAAATACACCCCTACTACAAGCACATCCACAAGATCTCATCATAGGGAGTCCTTCAAAGGGTGTAATGACTCGCTCTCAAAAACTTGCTTCATTTATTGAACATCACTTGTTTATTTCTTGCATTGAGCCTAAAAATGTAGAAGAAACTACAAGATCCGGATTAGATAAATGCCATGCATGAAGAGTTGAACAACTTCACCCGAAATGAAGTTTGGACACTTGAAGAGCAACTACAAGATGCAAGAGTCATTGGAACAAAGTGGGTGTTCCGCAACAAACAAGATGATCAAGGCATCGTTGTGAGGAACAAGGCAAGACTAGTTGCAAAGGGGTTCTCCCAAGTTGAATGGTTGGATTTTGGAGAGACATTTGCACTGGTTGCAAGACTTGAAGCCATTCGTATCCTTCTTGCATATTCATCCCATCATAAAATGAAATTATATTAAATGGATGTTAAAAGTTCATTTTTAAATGGTTTCATAAATGAACTAGTCTATGTTGATCAACCTCCCAGGTTTGAAGACCCTAGATATCCTAATCATGTCTATAGGTTGTCCAAGACACTATATGGGCTTAAGCAAGCCCCAAGAGCTTGGTATGAGCGCCTTCAGGATTTCCTCATTGAGAAGAGCTTCACCATTAGGAAGGTCGATACCACACTATTCACCAAGAAGCTTGATGGAGAGATCTTCATTTGTCAAGTATATATTGATGATATCATATTTGGCTCATCAAATGAAGACTATTGCAAAGAGTTTGGTGAATTGATGTCAAAAGAGTTCGAGATGTCTATGATTGGAGAGCTTACATTCTTTCTTGGTTTTCAAGTCAAGCAAATGAGAGAGGGGATTTTCATCTCTCAAGAAAAATATACCAAGGACCTTCTCAAGAGGTTCAGAATGGATGAATGTAAGCCAATCAAGACACCAATGCCATCTAATGGACATCTCGACCTAGATGAGGGAGGTAAATCGGTTGATCAAACTCTTTACCGTTCTATGATTGGTAGTTTATTATATTTGACCGCATCTAGGCCTAACATCATATTTAGTGTGTGTATGTGTGCTAGATTTTAAGCTAATCCTAAGGAGGCTAACATGGTTGCTCTTAAAAGAATCCTTAGGTACCTTAAACACACACAAAGCATTAGTCTTTGGTATTCCAAAGGAGCTAGATTCCAACTAGTTGGCTATTCTGATTCGAATTATGCTGGTTGCAAAATTGATAGAAAAAGCACATCTAGAGAGTGCCATTTGCTTGGTAGATCACTAGTGTCTTCAACCTCAAAGAAGCAAATTAGCGTGGCATTGTCCACCATTGATGCGGAGTATATTGCTGTGGGTGCTTGTTGTGCACAAATTCTTTACATGAAGCAAACTCTTCTAGACTATGGTGTAGTTCTAGAAAAGGTACCTCTCTTGTGTAATAATGAGAGTGCGGTAAAGCTTGCTAATAATCTGGTTCAACACTCTCGCACCAAGCACATAGATATCCACCATCATTTTCTTAGAGATCATGTTGCTAAAAATGATATATCACTAGAAGGTGTAAGGATCGAGGATCAATTGGCAGATATCTTCACTAAACCACTAGATGAGGCTACTTTTTGTTGGTTGAAGAATGAGCTAAATGTGCTTGACTTTAGTAACTTCACTAAAAAATGAGCTTGTGTTGTCCCTTGCATTGCATTGTAATATAAAACATGTTTAATTTTTAGTAATGCACTTAGGGCTTGTCTAACATGGTTAAGATAACCTCTAAAAAGCGTGTGAAGAAGCTTAACCTTGGATCAAACTTGACAAGCAACTAGACTTACTTTTAAGTATTGCATTGCATCATGTGTGTTGCTTTGTCGTTTCTTTTTGGTTATCTGTTGAGCACCCGCTGTGTTTTATCCACAAATAGGGAGAGCATTTGAAGCTCCCTATTGGTCATAAACCCTCTTGTGTGGTCACATGGTGCTCCTCGCCCCTTTTGTTGTCTATTTTCTTAAAAGAATTATAGCCGAAGGCAAATTATTTAGAAAAACTTGAGGGTTTGAGAGAGGTCTCTCATATCAGTCCTAATTGGTGTTTATTTGGGTCTTATTGAAATTTGGGACTTGATTGGGAGAAAGCATCACGAAGAAAGGAGGAGTATCTGTAGTTGAAGAGGGATCGGACGTAGGGACCAGACTCACCTGTTGCAGTGTCCGATAAGTACATCAGAAGGAGATACAGTTGCTGAAGAAAGACTGGAAGATGAACAGTATTTCATGCACGTCAGGTGTGAAGTTGAAACCACGTCCAGTCAACACGAGGAAGTTAATAGAAAAGTGATCGGACTCAGAGCTGCGTCCAGTCAGTGCATCGGACATGTCCGATCACCATTTGGGCATTTCTGGACCTCTCTGTACTCGAACCGGACTCTGGTTTTTCAATGTCCGATCGTTTTCCACCAGCACGTCTAGTCGCTTCAACTCATGGGGATTAGATCTTTCTTCTGTAAGTGTTAACGGGGGCCCTCATTTATTTCACCACACCGCACGCCTGTGGCGATACATGTCCGCTGATGACCACACCGTACAATCCCCCTTGCCCTCATTGTCCCTGGTACCCCCCCCCTCCATTATGCTGCCATTGCCCACGCCTGCATGGTCCGTCGCCACACCCATGCCTACATCTCTGCCGCCAACACTTGCACCTGCATCTCCGCCGCTACGCCCACGCCTACATCTCCACCGCCACGCCCGCGCTTGCATCTCCACCGCCGCCCCCGCGCCTGCATCTCCACTACCATGCCACGCCTGCATCTCTACCATCACGCCTACACCTTTGCCTCTACTCACCGTGCTGCGACACTACTCGTCCTGCCCGTGCTTGGCTCGTCGCCACCGCTGGACTTCTTCTCCGCACCGGCTCACCATTGTCACCACTCTCTCATGCACTACCGCCCCGGCCTTGCTAGTCCTCTAGAGTAGCTGCTTCGACAAATTCATTGGCCAGCAGTGCCTTTCCTTGTATCCTTGCTGTGACCTCATGGTGCCCAATTGTGCTCAGTACTCATCTTTTCACAAGAGTTTTTTTTCAGGTAGCAAGATGTTCTTCTATCTCTTACTCAATTGCTTGCTCCAATAGGATTACTCTTTATCTCTAGTTACATAATATTCTTATTTATATCCATCTATTCGATCTCTATAGTGAGTCGGTGTGCTTGAGGTTGCTTGGTAGTTGATAGTGGTAGCTTTACTCAGGGCCAAGCCCGCGAGTACGGATTGAGGCCAAGCCTCATGAGTGTCAGTTGGCAATTGTTTTTGTCAGTGGCAGTGATTCTTGTCAGCTTCAGAGATGGCACATTGCAAGAATGTCAGGGGTGGCCCCGACGATGAGGATCCAATGCCTCTGCCTTGCCTAACTGCTCAGTAGAAAGGAAAGGCAAAAAGACTACTAGAAGAAGCAAGAGAGATGATGTTGAGGCAGAGAGAGCAACAGCAGTGGCAGTCGACATAGAGCGAGCCGAGATAGGTGGATCTAACAGTGGCATTCGCATAGGCGATCAGTTGTCACCGGCTCAGAGGGCTGCCGTCGAGAGGATGGCTAGTCTTGGTAGTCCACCCAGGACAATCATGCTTGGAGGACAGCATGTCTCTTTAGAAGAGAGTCAGACTTAAGGGGTGACTGAGTAGCAGACACAATCGATAGAGCAGATAGAGGACGCTCAGCAGGGAGAGCAGGTTGAGGAGGTAAAGTAGGCAGCACAGCCATAGCTTCGACGCTCCAGTCGCACACGCACTCAGGTGTCACCGAGGCCTCAGACATAGAGGTGGGGCTCTCGTCCACCTCCCAGACTATAGGGTCTGCCTCTGGTTGTTCACCTTGACCTGAGGGCAGCCACAGCTAGATAGGTGCAGCAGCTATGGTTCATACAGTTTGAGGATTGGTTTTTGCCGAGGCAGGATGAGTGTGCCTCAGAGCATTTCTACACTATGTTGTAGGAGGACTTCTATAATGCATATCTCAACAGCGGTGTTGCCTTCAGATCTCAGTGGGTGAGAGTCTCTAGTTGTAGCTATAGGCGAGCAGATCCATCCTCACCTCATTTATCTACCAGGCTTATCAGATCTCCTTGGACGAACTGGTCGGTATGTTTCATCTTGGGTCCTTGAGCTCTACTCCTCCTTGTGGATTGACCCGAGATATAGGTTTATTCATTTTGCTTCTGAGGGCGTGACTACAGGCTCCAGAGCTCGAGGGTTAGAGAGATACTAAGGATTTTAGAGTCACTATTCATCTTCACGAGGCATGCTATGGATAGACAGAGCCTCTGAGACTCTCTCATGGTGGACTTGTGCTACCTACAGATCTTGTCAGACCTTGCTTCATAGAGCCGTTTGGTGAGGGATTGAGCAGGACACATGTGACCTTACACCATA